>NW_004955402.1:28953181-29008879 GCF_000276665.1 Chinchilla lanigera | reverse complement strand
CCTGTGCGCCGGAAGCCCTCCTTCTGGGAAACCCCAAGGCCAGGAGTCAGGTGTTTCATTTTTATAACATTGACACCCCCAGCATGCTTTTAATAGATATTAAATTTTGTTTTTGTTTGTTTGTTTTCACCTTGCTATCCTCATCTAGAAGGCAGTAGTCTCCACATGCTTGTTTTGTTTACTGATGTGCCCTACGTATCAGAGCTGTGTCTGGTGTGCAGGAACTATTTGGATTTAGATGAATGAGTGTATGAATTGCAATAAAAGTACACAGAAAGCTCAGGGGAGGATGAATGTTTTATGACTTAAATTCAGGGACAAGAAAATGCTTCCTAAGGAAGGCCATGTGTGAGAGCTGATCTAAAGGGACAAGAGAGCAACATATGCAAATGTCTGTGGGAAAACACTCCAAGCAGAGGCAGCAACAGCAGTGAGGCCCTGTCCTTGGGAAGGAGCATGGCTGGGAGGAAGGAAAAACTCTCAGGAGAACACTGAGGATGGGAAACAGACATGATGGAGGACTGAAGTAGAAAAGAAATGAAGGAACCAGTTCTTATATGGATAAGGAGCAGCAGCAGATGATGATGATCATGAGGCAGAGAGGTAGGACAGAATGTTTAATTTGAAGGTAACTTTATATTTCCTTCTGCCTTTTGCTTTGTAAACAAGAAAATTAAAATGCAAAGTGTCAATAATTTTTCCAGGGTCTCAACCTCCCCCAGAAATATCAAGAGAGAAATGGCACTAAATCTTAGAGACCAACTTTTCAGTCTCATCGTTCTCATCCCACTGACAAGCCATCAATCCCAAAAGAATTCACCTTCTTCTTTCTCTGTTATGAGATTATATTATGATCCAAAGTTTGCAGTTTAACAGTTTCTGTAAATATCAAATTCCTTTTCAATAGATGGATGTTGTTGCTGAAATAATAATGAATGATGTCATTTCAAGCAGTATTTTAATCATTTTATTTTTATTTCATGTAAAATAATTCCTCTCTTTTTATAGTTTTTCTTTATCATAAATGACAGTCCATGCCTCTGGCCATATACTACTGAAATTATAGAGAAAATAATGTATAGTATTGTCAGATTTTTTGGAAAGGAGAATTTGATGGTTTAACACTGAATTATGCTAAATATGAAGCATTTGATTTAAATTTAACTTTAAAATGAAATAATAAATTATGAGACTATCTGAATAATAATATAAAAGTTTAAGTTTAAATAGAAAAACTGTATTCATGATAAAAAGAAAGTCTAAATAAAATGCATTTACTTAAAAATGATTATTTTTAGTCTCTGTTGTATAGATATGTAAAATGCTTTGGTCATTATTTGTTTTATGTATTTAAGGGATATTTTAGAGTTTGGGGAAGTCTTACATTTACATAACCTATGGTGATTGTGTGGGCACAAATAAGAGAAAAGATTTTTATATAAAATTCATCAGGCCCTTCCTAATGGTATCTACAGCTTAACTTTTACTGAATGTTCATTTCTACAGTAAAAGAGATATTTTTGATTCCTATATAAAGATCATCTACTAACTGTAGTAATTAAGAGACAAGAGCTATTTTATTTTTTTGTTTTGTTTTGTTTTTCTTCCAGTACCAGGAATTGAACTCATGACCTTGTGCTTGCCAGGCAGCCGCTGTGCCACTGAGATAAATCCCTAGCCCAAAAGATATTTTAATATGCCAAATATTCTTTATTTTGTTATCTAGTTACTCTTTATGAGATTGCCGTGGCAGAGCCTACTTTTCTTTACTCTATACTTCTTTGCTTCCATGATACTAGTAAAAGACAAATTCATAAACAGAAAAAATTATGAGCATGAGACAGTACAGCCCTCCAATTACAAATTCTTTCTAGATTTTTCATATTGGCTATATAGTCAGTATAAACAGAACAAAGCAAAACCAATCCTTTTAGTTTGCATTTCAAATACACTCACATCTAGAGAATTAAATTTTTAAAGCTATCAAACTAGCATGCATGTCTATCTTTAGAGCATCACAACCTACAAAATATTTAAATAAATGTTTCTTTTAATAGTTTTGAAGTATTTAGAAAATATTAAAAGAGGCTTCATTTAAAAAGTCGAGAGGGAGTGGTCATTAAAACTAGTAAGATACAAAGTAATTTTAACACCTAATTAATTTTTCAGAGGACGATTGCTCTTTTGGGGAGGAAGAGTGACACTGTGTTTTTGTTCATTTGTTCATTTGAAATATTCACATTCCTTTGAATATGCTACGCCTTGCTATGTGTTTACTGAAACCCTGTTTTTATTTCCTCTTTTGTACTCTTACTTTAACCTTCCAGTAGTTAAGAGAAGTCAAGTAACTGAATTCTGTTAATAGCATATGGATAAAACAATGTATAATAACTCTTTTCCCTAAAAATCCTCTCATGTAATCCTCAAAGAATTCTCGTCTTTCACTCTTTTCTCAATTTTTAGTCAGTGGAGACCTAAGGGGTCAGAGACTCAACTGATGAAAAATTGATGAAAGGATCTCAGACTCTAGAAAGATTGTGTAGAGTGGAGCTCCATTCCCTTGCCCCTCCTTCCTGTAGCATTTTGGCAGGACTAAAAATTAAGAATTATGGAAAAGATGCTAAGATTTTCGTTTCTGCCATCTACCCCCTGCATTAATAAATTCCCTGTCAAACAAAGCTGGAAATTAATTTTCTATACATTCTACTTACTCAAGAGCATTTATTTCCATCCACATCTCCCCACCCTACTCTCACACGTTCATGCAACATCGTTTTCTAAATCAAGAACTTTAAGGGAGATCTTTGATTTAATATGTTTGAAAACTACCATTAGTTTGCTATGTTCAATAACTATCATGTAATAGGTATTCAATAAATGTTTTATAGGTGAATTTTTTAGAATTTTGGATCAGATACCATAACTTTCTTTGCTTAAACTGTTTTTAACTAAATTAGTATTAAGTAAAAGGCATTTTTTCATTTCTCTTAACCTTTCTTACACAATATGTTTCTAGCCTCCTAGTGAAAGTAATTCAGCGTATAGGTATTACCTGGAATAGGAACTAAATTATCCATAAGAGAAATGACCTACTAATTTCTAGAATTATGCTTCAGAGATCTATACTTTGAGTTTTATTGTCCATTTTTCACACATTGATATTTAATGGTTAATAAAAACTGAGTAGGAAGCTATTGTTGGTGTCCTGAATGTGAATTTTCATGTCTTGCCCTAAAGCCAAATATTAGCAAGGAGTACAAAAGAAGCCTCATGTTATTGACACCTTCAATGGCAAGTCATATCTAAGCAGAGAAATACAGATGGATTTGCAGAAATCATGAATCTGTGGATTTGGAGGTTGTAGAAATGGAAGATAATAGTCTCTGAACAAAAGAGATAAGAGTGAAATACAGGTAAATCACTCTCAGCAAAAAGAAATCTAATGCTTGCTTTAAAAATACTGAAAATTATTCAGGAACTTTATCTTTTATACTGACAAGAAAATGCTCTATAGTGCACAGTACATGGGATCAGATGTGAACATCTTTGTCTGAGGGAAAAATAATAGCAAATGGTGCTTCACTTCAGAGATATGACAGTTAAGGGAAAAGGAGGGAAAGGTAGAAAATTACAGATCATGGTGAAAAGAAAGAGGAAAAAAGATGTCATTTTCTCTCATTGCCCTCAACACCTGTCAATATCACCCAAATAAACTAATCTAACAAAAGAAAACAGTAATGATCTATTACATCTGGGCATATACTACCTAGTAACAGAGGGAATAATGAACAAATATGATGTAAGACTATGAATAGAAGAAAAATAAAAAAATAGAATTCAGATTCCACACTTTAATAGCCATCATAATGTTCCTCCAAAATCCTACAAAGCAGTAACACATAATAAAATAATCTTACTGAATAACTTATGTTAAAACAATCATGTGGTGAAAAAATAAACACAGAATCAGGAATTCAAAAAGAAAAAGAAAATAGAAAATAACTAAAATGAACTAATATTCAGAGAGCAAAATAATTGAAGAAAATGCAAAATCAACTCAGAAAGAAAGACAAAATTACACAATGAGTACTGAAAAGTAATTTGAAGTAAAAATCAAGAAAAAGACATTGTGGAATGTAGAGAAACAATCAGAAAATGTCAGACAAGAAAGTGATAAAAATAGAACTTGAGTTAAAGAACTAGAAGCTAGAAAGAAAGTACCAAGCAAAATGATGATTTTTTGTTATAAATTGAAAAAAGATTCCTAACCTTGAACTCATAGATGAGACGAGAAATGTGCACAGACATTAGACAACTTCTACAAAATAATATAACATATTAGGTTATATATTATAACATATAATAGTATAACATATAGTATAACAAAATAGTATAACATTAGGCAACTTCTACAAAATAATATAACATATTAGTATAACATAAAGCAGAACCAGAGAGCACTTCATAGCTATACAAATATATCAAGAAATATTAAAAGAATGAAAAGAAATAAGCCAAGTTGATTAAGAAAACCAACACAAATGCACACATAGTAATAAAGAAGACATAAATCAGAAGGGCAATGATGGAAATTCCATGCATATAACAATAATTGTGATTATAAAAATAAAAATTATAAACTTTTAAAAAAACAATAAAATAAACTGTTATTTTATGCAATAATAAAGGAAAACAGCAAAAATTATAAAGAATAACTAGCTATCATCTGAAAATTTAAATGTTATCTTTTCACACATATTTAAAAATAAAATTTAAAACCTTAAATTCTTAAGATATTTCCACATCCTAAAATTCTCAATAAACTTAGAAGCTTATCAGAGCAATATGCAAAGAATAGATGGAAAAGCTAGCAAGGAATTACCTCTTTAAAATGGGATCAGGCCCACATGATTTCACAGGAGATTTTACCAAAATAAGTTGTTATCCCACTAGTAAATGAAGTAACCAATAATTACACAAGGATAAATCAGCAATGAAGATAAACATTGAAAATGATTTGTATTTATAGATGTTATGGAACTAAGAAATTCAAGACACATCATGAAGAGTAGCTCAACTACAGTAGTAAAATAATGTAACAAGGGAAATATTTTAAAACACAAAAATACATAACCTTTATATAAGCAAATGATAATGTAGTAATTTATTTTGATATGGAGATTTAGTGGTCCAATAATAGTATTTATCTGATTCATAAATGTAGTCTGCTTTGACTGAGACTACAAAATACTTCCTAAAACCCACTTCTTGTGCTGGCTGACTGTCTCACTGCTATTCATCTTGCTGAATTCAGTGATATAGTCTCCTAAATATAAACTGCAAAACATAGATTAGCAACTGTTTCGACTGTGAACAAATATCAGAACATAATAAATTCATCTTCATATCATTCAGAGTTTCATTTAAAAATTTCAAATAAACACATAAAGATTTTATTAAAAATTACTACTGGTGAATTCTGAAAACATAAAATATCTGTTAATTTAGCAGGTTTTCTAAACTGCAGAGAAACTTGCCCTGATGTTATTGTGAAATTGTTCTTTTCTGGAGTTTTCATAGACGATTATTGTTATGCTTTATAGAACAATAATGACAAGCCATTCTGTTTTTCATATATCTGTAAAATTTATTTTTCTTACTATTGGGCCAGCATTTTGTTTTTTCTGTAATGTATTTTGTGAGTTCAAGGTTATGTTTGGTATGTTGGTGTTGTTACTATCAAATGGGTTAACATTCAAGTGTCAAGAAATTTATGGAATACTCTTCCAGAGAGTAATTCCATTTTACATGGCAAGATTGGAACAGCTAAGGTGAATATTAAGTATTCCTAAAAGGTAGATTTGATCAAGGTTCCCAAATGCTTTCAAATTACTTTGTTCATGAATGTCTTAGTTTTCTGATCAAAAGACAAATTTCTGACTCAATTGATAGTTCTAAAGCAAGTAATTTGGGAAAGTGTCAACATTGTCTACCTATGTCAACATTGGGTGCATATGTGTACAAGAATAAACCAATGTATTAAGATAGTATAAACTCAGTACAATTGAAATCTCCATAAAAAGAAACAGAGCTGTGATATTTGGGTTCTTAAAAGAGAAATTCTTTAATATGGAGTGATAAAATCCACAAAATTTGAGGATTTAAATGTAAATATCATCGAACAAATAAAATTTAGATCTAACAAGCCAATAAGCATTTAACAGATTGCTTATCTCCAGCATTTAGCTTAGTAAGTGTAATAAAGTTTTATGTTTATTCTTTCCCCTTTGAGTTTCGATAGCTTTATTCTGTGCAATAAACTGGTAATAGACAGATTACCAGGAAAAAGCCAAACAAAGTTTATGAATGCACAGAAACATAGGGAGCCACACACAGAGGAGGACTTGACTCAAGATAGGGCTTGAGAGTTGGAGTTGATATAGAGCTAAACTAAGGGGCAGGGGCTTGTGGGTGGGGAAGGCAGGTGACAGCAGTCTAGGGCTGGTTCAGGGAAGGGTAATAATCATCTACTGTAATCCCTGTCTGTCCCTAGTGTGAGACTCCCAATATGTTCTCCTGATAAGATCTGCTCTAGGCAGAAATGACATTATGACTATCAGGCTTTAATAATTGAATTGAAAGCTCTAAGTATTTAAGAGAGATGTTGAGCATTCTTAGAATTGTTAAACTAGAACTGGGCTATTTTACTGTGAAATTATATCAATAAAGAGAAAAGGACTAAAGTATACAACTGGACTCAATTACTGAACTCAATATAGCAAGTATGAGTAGTGATGTACAGTCAGTGAAGAGGATGGGGGTTAATTAGTGGAAAATTACAGAGAAGAAACATTAGGGGTGATTAGGGGCTTGTGGTTGAGTTTATTGAATAGGATTCTTGTGGAAGGCAAGCCCAAGTGAATAGGTATCCAGGGGATGGTGAGAGATAAAGAATTTGATCAGATGCTGAAGGTGGGTGACAAGATACAAAGTGTAGCAGATGCCCTCAGAACTGATTTAGCAAGACTCTTGCTAAAACTGAGTTATAAAATGGTGTTACAAGAGGGTTATCAAAATATGATCACAGAAATTGAGGCCTTAGTATAAGTGGGTTCAGAAAAGCCTGACTGAACTTTGGTGAAGGAGTGAGTTACCAAAAAGAAGTGAAGACCAGCCTAAACCATAGGCTGAAGACAAGCTCAGGGATGCAAAGTACATGATCAAGTCTGTGAACAAGATTAAGATTTGGGTGGTGGTGTAAGTTAATATTGAAAAATACTGTGAAAACTGTTTATGAAAGACCACATACACTAGCATATCATGTTAAAGATTATCCTAACAGCTGTTGACGTGTGAGTGAATTTTTCTTTTACAATGATTCTGGTATCATTATAAAAGTTCTGATGGAAAGAAGGAGAATATTTACAGAGGGAACAGTTTTGAATTTAATAAAATAGATATGCTGAAGAAATGTAAGATTTCTGAACTAATGGGATCTCAGAAGAAAAAAAGATATATTTGAAAGATATTTTGAAAATAAAATGAAATTTCATGGTTATGCCTAGACTAATATAAGAGAAGAGTGCAAAGACATTCTTAGGATTTTTAACCTAGATCATTGACTACCATAGCAAACAGGTGTATATATCTTTGTTTTGAGCTAAATAGAATGAGGATATTCTCATTTTAATTTTAAATTGACTGAATTGAAACTATTGTTAAGTTGCAAGTACTGACTAGCCAAATTTATTAATCAGTATAAGCCCGAGTCTCTGACCTTTGTGTTCTAATTCGACAGAAACCATCTGATGACAGAGAGAGAGGCAACTTCCACTGAAGCACGGGATAAAAGAAAAAAGAAAAGAAAAAAATCCCCAAATAATTCTTTATGTACATTTAATAAACATGTTGCTTTTAGTTTGTTTTTCTGAAATATTCTAACTCCTAAGGCTATCTGTAAGGAATGTTCATTTGCATTTCAATCATTTCCCCAAACTGTCAAGCTAACACTTTAATGTGCAGACTTTCTTTCTCAGTGCTAGGAAAGGAAAAGGGCATCCATGAAAATGTTCACAAATTCTCTTCTACAGGGTTAGGTTCCATTTTTTGTGCCCATTTCTCAGCAGGTTTAGATAAGTGCCTTTTACGTGTTTGTGGAATTTAATGTCACCTTTCCTGATCTGAATATCAGTTACACTGTGAACATATTGTTAAAGAGAACCAGAGCTGGATAGTACAGTAGTAAAGATACATTTTTTTTCAAGAACTATTGCAAAAGAGGAAAAGAAAATTAAGTATAGAAATGGGCTCAGTTCTTCATATGATAATGACTAGTGAGGATTCACTAGAACAGGGGTGGAAAAGGAAGGAGAGAGGGTTTGCACTGGTGGATGGAAAATTACTAAGAGGTGACATCCAGGGTAGGAATATTCTTTCTAAGTCAATTTAATAGGATTCTTGCTAAAGGTAGGACTGGGTGATCAGATGTGATCTCATCTAAATTGAGTTAGTAGAATGTTTGCTGCAACTGAGCTCTGTAAGCTCTGCAACGATGCCAGAAACAAAGACCAAGGTTGAGGTCTATTTAAGAGGAAGGCTCACAGGGTCTTGACTAAAGTTGACTTAGAGACTTCCAATGCAGAGCTATGAAGAAGAAGAAAAAAAAGATAGAACTATTATGTATTGTGTTTTTAAAATTTGCTGTTTTACTTTATTGCACATATCATATAATATTAATGACTTGGAAAGAATATGGAAAGTTTAGAATTAAAGAAAAAGTAAAGGAAAATATAGTAAATAATATACATCAGGCAAAGTAAATGTGAAATCGGTTACCTTTAAAAATAATATAAGCAAGAACTTTTATAGCTAAAAGAAACCTGAGATTATTTCCTTACTTTCAAGATGAGAAAGGTTTGTCTTAGAGGATATTTAGGTGCTCTAGTGGAAAGATCTTGATCTTCAGCAACTCTTTAACCAGAGAAAGCTAAAAGAAGCCTTACAGCTAGTTTGTATACTCATCATAACAAGAACTTCCTTATTTTTACTTTAATTTAATTTTGAAAATACAGTTATAATTTGAACATATTATTCCAAAGAAGCACCTAGCATTACGTGTTACCTTTTCCCTACCCAGAACTTGGCCCTTTTGTCATTTTGTGCTCACACAAAGAAGTTACTCACAAGAACCAATTAAAAGATTGGTGAAATTTCTTGGTGAATGACAGTCATGAATGAATGAATTTTTATTAAATTCTTTTCTCTTTCAGCAATGACAATGCAGTTTATTAGTCACCAATTCCCTGATTATCATGACCCTACTATAGGTAAGTAAAAGTGTTCTTCCTTCTTTAGCTCAAATTAGTAACTTATGAATATTCCTGATGCTGATGAAGAATAAAAAATGTAATTTATGTCATGGTCCAGAACACATACACAGAAATGTACAACATGAAGTTTACCATAATGAAAGACTCAAGAGACATGTTTTGGTATGGATGTAGCCTTGGAATTTTTATGCTATTTATTCTGGTAGATAATGGTTGTACTCCAGTAATTTGATCTCAGGATCTACTAATTGAGATGTACCATTGAGATGTACCATTTCAAAATGAGATGTACCATTTCAAAACTAATTTGAGATGTACCATTTCAAAAACTAATTTGAAAAAACATGCTCTGAATAATATAGCTGCTGTGATTATAAGTGTATTTTGGTCAGTTGCTCACTTTCATCAGTTTCTCAATTTTATATCACAGAATTCTGTAACCATGTTAATAGTATATTTGGGGTTTTTAGATATGAAAATGATTTCCTCAAACATCTTCACCTTAGAGATAAAGAAAATGAGATTTGGAGAGTCAAAATGTTGTTAGAACACAAAATTCATCCATGTTTAAGTATCTGTCAGCTTGGGGCTTATTTTTGCAAGGAAAAACAATATGGTGCAAGACAAACTTATGATTATTTATAATAGTCATCCAAAGAATGATATACAAAAGAGTGCAGGAAATCTGTCCACACACTATAGACCAAGAATCCAGCTGAGGGCCTGGATCCCATGATAATGTTCTGCATGAGTCCAGTTTAAGACCTAGAGTTCATAACAGTGCCTCCCACTAATCCACCTGCAGTCCCAAAGCTCATGACAAGGTCTCATGCAGGCCTGTTTCACGGATCTGCACTGGGAAGGACCAAACATCAGTGGTAGAATCTAGGAAGTCTGTACAAGTGAGATGAAGGATTTATGCTAGCAGGCTGAGGGATTTGCACTGGAGCCAAGAAGAAACACTCAGAATAACCAGAGCTCCCCTGAAAGGCACCACAGCCATCCCCAGCAACAGTGAGGTCCGATTATCAAGATGGCTGAGTTCCCAATAGGGAAGCCAAATCAGTGAACCTCTCCAGGTGCACCCACAGTGCACCATCTTCCCCTCTGGAGCCAGGAAGCGATGCTCAAAGTGAGGACCAGAGCTCCTCCAAAGTGAACCAAAGCCTTTCTCAGTGCCAATGAGGTCCCGAGCTCCTCAGAAGATGAAAACAGCCAAGTTCACCAAGAAAGTCAGCATGACGAGCTCCTCCAAAAAGCCAACAGCTCCTTACAGCTTCCACCAGCTCCAACAGCCTTTCTCTGTGCCCAAAGGCCTCTTTAGTTCCAAAAGCCTTTCTTCTTCTTTTCTAGGTCTGCCTCTTATGCTGCTGGCAACAGTCCCCAGGTGGGCCTCCCACACCCAGCACCACACTTACTCAGTTCAGCTGTGGGTTATAAGTTGACCACCAGTGGTTAACCCACTACAGTCCCTCTATGTAATTTTCTTTCTAGCATAGTACAGTGCAGAACCTTTGTATTGCAAAGCAATTTTATCCCCCACTCAGAGAAGGAAAGCTTTCTTTAAAATTGTTCATTTAAAGAATAAGTTGAAATTCTCAAGCAATCTATTCATTGACAAGAAACACATGGGCATTGAAAACACAAAAACCATTATTTCCCATAGAGGAATGCATATGGGTGCAGGGCCCCTCAGGTGACTGCTTGTAAGGACAGTGAGAGCCTTTAAGGATGCTCTCTTACCTCATTTGTTATCTAAGTCTGAGTGTCTCTTGTCCTCACCTCCCATGTGTAAGATCTAGTTTCTCTCTGCTCATCAAAAACTTTGGGAGGTTGGAAATGTGGCTCAGTGTTCAAGCTCTTGACTTGCATGCATAGGCCCTGGGTTTGATCCCCAGTGCCACAAAGAAAAGAGAATTTTTATTCAAGGCTTTATGGATGTATAAAATATTATTCAATATATAAAGCACCTATATTCCTTCCTGCAAATCCTACAGAATATTTACATTAATACTACTACTAAAATATACAAAATAGAAAAAAAAATGTAAATGTCTGATAGCTCTGCAAGGATATAAGAAGAGGATCAGTAGAACTGACTTAGTAATATTTAAGTTCAGTTGATTGGTATATTGATTTTTTGTTTGTTTTTTATTTTATCTGAAAGGAAAGAAAAAAACCACAATGGTATAAAATTTCAGACAAGATTGTAGGAGAGTAAGGATGGTTAGTATATTGCTTATTGTTATCTTCAAAGCAGTTGTTCAGGTATAGGTATAGGATACACTATTAGCCATAAAGGACATCTTCAAGAAGATAAGTTTTATTTCTGAGAATAATCACTATGTGAAGTTTAAGCAGTGATAATTGGTAACCCTTGTATGATAATTCTTTCTTGTTTTCTATAAATCTTGAATCTAAAATGCTGGGTAACTTTGTGTCACTGTCTATGAGTTACAAAAATAAAGAAATCTGTAAATAAATTCTTTATCTTTTATCATAAGAAAATTCCATAATATATACAAGTTTTATACCACAGCTTCACTCTTGTGCCTTGTTTTCTGCCATCATTTAAGTTTTATATGTATTGGTATCTCAAAATATGGTCCCTTCCTCACATCTCCCAGGTCTAATAGCTTGAATGGGGAAGTATACGTAAATATTTAATAAATGACTCCTTTAAGAGGAATAAATGAGAAGTTGGTAATGATGATTTCTATAGATGCACCGGAGGCACATCCATCACCTGACATTAAGGTTTTGGACATTTGTTAGTAACAGATAGCTGAAGTAATATCTTTGTTTGGCCATAAGTAAAGTAGTTTTAAATGAAGAAGTTTGAAAATGGAAACAGGCTATTATTTTCAATTCAATTTTCCCATCATCACCTCTTTTTTGGCTTCTCTAAGTGTATTAGTTAACAATTTTCCATTATTATCCTGCATGAGTAAGATGAAAGTAACAGATAATTTAGTTTATAGCTGCTCTGGCTATATAACTATAGCTGAATCTGGCTGAGTTAATGACATTTCAAGAGGAAATTCATGTTGGTATAGTTTTAAAAATCTTACAAATTAGAGAAGAATTGTACCTATCACGGAATACTAGTTCACAATTGAGATAGTAAATGAGTGTCTTTCAGTGCTGTCCAGATCTATTTTCTCTTCCCAATGACTGGCTTGTTTTTTAGTATGTTTCCTTGAAATATTTGAGAAATTTGTATCCCTTAAACAGAGTAATCCTTCTTTCAGACATGTATTTGAAATTCTAGGTTCTTTTTATAACAAGATTAGGGATATTATCTGAGAGTAATGTTTTTACAAAAGAAATAATTGTTCTTATTTACTGGCAACAGTTTCAGTCAGTAGCTGAGGATTTCGCTTCTACAAATGCACAGAAGATATCTATGGTATAATATAAATGTATTGATTCTATTCCTCCAATGGGGGAAGATTTGATGCAGATACTTAATTTGTATAAGTTTAATTTAGTCTTTAAAATAGAACATCTCAAACCAGTAGATATTATGCTAAATACCGCTTGATTTGTCCATGGTAAAATTACTGTTGAAATAGGAAGAAGTAATATTTGACCAAGGGTCTGATATCTAACCTTTTATGCTAATAAACACAAATGCCATATTTAATAAATCATTAGAGACACCCATTGTATACCATTAACTCAGCAATACATTAAACCACTACTCATTGCAAAACAGTCTGTTTGTCTTCCAGAAGTGGAATATTAAAATATCACAGTTCATATCTTCTAGAGTTTTTCAATTCAGGAAGAGGATTTCAGACAAATTCCCAAATATTTCTACATTTTTAAATCATCACTGTAATAAATCTGCAAAGTACTGCTTGAAAGATTTATTAAAGAATGGATAAGCAGTTTGTTGCCTTTCTTGAAAGTTTTATTGACTTTGGACTGGGATCTTCGCTTCTTATATATTTGTAAAAATAAACAAAGGAATTCCTGAATTCCTAAAATTCAGGAATCCTCTTTAAAGAGAACTTTCATAGACATCAGATCTTCTTAAAGCCTTTTGAAGAGAATGTCCTAGCATTGTTTGATTTAGTGTATCCTTTTAGTCTTATTTTAATTTACTTGAAGTTAGAGTGTTGTTGTACAAAATTCTAATCAAACATAAATTAAAAACTGAATTTTTTATTCAGTTTTTAAGTTGCTGAATTTTTTTTCTTGCAATGGAAGATGGGCTTTCTTACATTACTACCAAAGGTATGAAAATAAATGTTAGGCTTTCATTTGTGGACAGTGCATTTTAATCTGAATTATTGTTCAAGATGTCTTTTTTTTGACTTTATCTTTTCTTCTGATACCAGGAATCAAACTCACGACCTTGTGCTTGCCAGGCAGGTGCTTTGCCGCTGAACTAAATCTCCAGCCCCTTGTTCAAGATGTCTTTATAAGCTTAGAATGATTTCTGTTCATTTTTATGGTTAATTACATGAGAATACACATAACTATGGAAAACCAGGTCATGTTCATTCAAAAGTAACTACAGATGGGAACAAGATACAGTATCAGTTTACCCTGAATATAACATCGGTACTGCACTGAAAATTTTCAACTTTGAAACATTTTTTTTTCCTTGTGCTTACAGAGTTTCTCAATTTTTGTGTAAATCATGTGTGTAATAAGTGATTATATTACAATACCCTTGAAGTATACATATATATATATATATATATATATATATATAGACCCAGCATTTCTTTATGATAAAATTAACTATGTGCAAATCAGTGACCAGACATGTTTATATCCTTGAAGTATATTTATATATATAAAATCTCTCATGTGCCAGGTATCACGCTAAACATGTCATGTATAGAGGTCAAATACAGCCAGTGACTTAAAAGCACTCCCGGACACGTGAAGATGATATAGAGGTAAACGACGCCATAAACTGAGTTCATAAGACAAAAGAAGCATGAGGTGCTGGAAAACAGCAATGCAGGTACATCTCATTTGACCTGAGAGGCAGGGATTATGTTTTGTCAAAAAATCAAATCACAGTAATTGAACTATACATTCAATTAGTTTTTATTCACTATCCATTCATGAATCAGAGCACCTCCTTTGTACAAAATAGAATGTGAACTCCCACTGGGGAAAAGCAAACTATTATTTTGTAAGGTAACAGAAAACCTAGGAAAAAAGAGAGAAGTAGATGCCAGGGTAGCCACATTGTTTCACGCTTCATTTTTGCAGGGGATGTTACAGAGTTAAAGTAGAGAAATCTTCTCCGTGCTGTTGTAGATTATGTGTGTTTAGGGCTGTTTCTTGATGTGAAGAAAATTTTCTTGACATGAAGTATCTATTAAATTGCTTCTTTTGATGGATTGTCCCACAAAAAAGAAAATAGCTTTAACCAATCAGAAATTAGTCATAATGATTGTGCCATGTGCCCATATATTATTCAATTCTCACAGGGCCTCAAAAGTCATGAAATAACCCTGTTTCCAGCTAATCTTTCATATCTTACTTTTAAGGAATGTACACTCTTATATAATTGATTCAACTGCAAATGTTTTTCTTCTGTTAGTGTCTTAAACTTCAATTTCACTTACAAAACATGAATGCCACTTCACACACTCACATGGAAGATTTATATTCCTTCTGAGCAATTGATTAAAACTATGCCAAGCTCAGCAGGTAAAGAATGAAATACAGTACATCATCTACCTGAATGATGGGAAGTCTGAGAAAACATGGGCTTCATGTAAGTGGCAAAGTATATCAGCAGTACGAACAGATCTTCTGCAGACAGCCTGAGACTCAGTGGCTGGTAGCGCAGTGTCGTGCTTGAGGTTGAAAAACACCAGTGGGATTAGATCTCTATGGGATAAACCTCCCACATTAAGTATATATTTCTCAGTGTCTCTGGTGGAATGCAAACTTTGCAAGCTATGAAATTACAAAGTTTGAATAATACTGTAATAGCCCACCTAGCATCTAAAATGTACACTAATAGAGTCAGTTCTTTATGACACTAGAAAATCCCTGTTAAAATGTAAATGCACTGGGGAGGTAATGCCCAGAGTCATTTGGAATCATTTATGTGTTAGCATACATTAATGTATCCAATTATTTCAGAGTGCAAACCACAGAGCTGGGGTCTACAGAGCAGTACTGAAGGGGTAGTTGCAGAATCTGGAGAAGTGAGAATATTACTACTGGCTAGAAAGAGTGCTATTCTGTGGTTTTTGAATGAAATCAAAGCTTGTAAGTAGAACTTGAAGGATTTATTAATGACTATCACTTCTGAATAAGATAGAATAAAAATACATTTAGTGTGGAATCAAGCAGATTGAAAATTGAATTTTGTCTTTGCTTTGGCTCCTTATTTTCTTTGCAGACTCATCTTGTAGCACTGTTGGTTGTTAGGCCCCAGACATGCTGGTTTCCCTTTGGTTCTTACATATGCCAAGCAGCCTCTTCTGTGCCTTTCGGTTGTGCCCTTATCCCTTCACAGGCCTTGACTGCTCTACCTCTGCTCTCTACCCGGCAAGCTATTTTTCATCTTTTAGATCTCAGCTTGCATGTGGGTTGTTTAGAGAGATCCTCCGCGACCACTTCACCTAAGTTAATTTCTCAAAATATAAACACAAACCCATATACACACATATGCATATATAACATAGAGATTGACTCCCTGTGCAACCCACAGCTTGTTTACATAATATTTATCCAGTATGAAATGTAAAATAGTGGGTGTGTTTATTGTTATTTTTCTAGGAAATATTTCTGTTTTATTTACTGAGTTCTACACAGGAGCTAGAATAGTACATAAATTATTGGGATGATGAAAACATATTTTTACTGAAAGACAGCACTTTGTTTTCCTTCTTTTTACTTTTACTTATGTTAAATATCTATTATCTCATGATTTAAGATACCTTCACTCTGACATTTGATATGGTGATCAACTCAATCATTTACTTTTTATGAAACTGCACTGCAGCAGCTGACCATGAGCATGTAATGCAATACCCCTGTAAATATATTGTGCTAGATTTCAAATGGATTTGAACGATGCCTGGTAAACATATCCAGCTCTCGCTCTACATACTCTCTTAGTCTCTAAACACCAGAAACTTCTCCCATCTTCACTCTCTCACTGGTGACTTTGCTTCCTACTTTACCTAGAAAATAGAAACAACTGGAAAAATAAGTGTCTAAAGACTCCAGTGCAGAAGGTAATTACAGAGCTACCCACCACTCTGAGCTCACATTTGGCCTTCCACTTATTAAGAATTCATGTTCTTACATAAGTCAGTAGAGCACCACCATTTGACTTTAGCAGGAACCATCCTGCCCTCCAACTCAAGAATCTTGATCCATCAATTCTTTTTTATTGATCATTCCTCATCATTGCACAAACATGTTATTTTACGCATTCTTAGGGGCCAGGGATGTAGCTCAGAGTCACAACTCCTGCCAGGCAAGTATGAGACCTGGAGTTTGATTCCCAGAACCAAAAAGTAAAAAAAAAAAAAGAAAAAGTATGAGTCCTAAGTGTAAAAAAATTAAAATTCTTACTCTGAGTTTCTTTCTCATTTCTCTACTGCTTTTCTAGAAAACTCTTAAAGAGTTCATTGTACCAAAAGACTCAGATTCCTTTTCTACTTTCTTCAATCAACTCTAGAGAGCTTTCAATCCCATTATTCCACTGAAATTGCTCTTATAAAGGTCATGTTGACCCTAGTAGCTAACCCATGTCAGTTTCCATTCTTTCCATTTTTACTACCACTAACATTAGATATGGCCCACCAGGTTTCATCCAGTATTTTTACTTGGCGTTTAGGATGTCACATTCTCTTGTTTGTTCTTTAATCTTGTTAATATTTCCTCTGACACGGACTGGCTCTTCCTCTTCTAATACTGAAATTCTTCTGAGATTCAGTGTTTACTTTGGATGATCAGCACTCTTCTCCATGGTGAATCTTTTCAGCGTCACGGCTTTGGGTGTTATTTATCATCTACAAGTCCAAAAGTTTTTCTCCACCTCAATATTTCTCTCTTCCATTCCATACTTATATCTAATTCCCAACCCGGGCTTTCTTTGAGAATGTATGATAGGCATTTTTAAATTACCCTAACCGAAACTGACTTTCAGCCAGAAAGAGTGCTACTCTATGATTTTCAAATGAAATCAAGGCTTATGAGTAGAATTTTCTTACACAGAGAATTTTAACCTGTATCATTATATTATGTCTGTGATAATCCTGTGTATCTGAGTACTCATGTCTGAAAACTTTGGATTTTCCTGGATTATTCTAGAACTCCATTCAAAATATCCTTAAGAAATACTGGTGACTTCAGGTGAAATATACCCAGAACCCATCTCTTCCTTACTACCTAGAATGCTCCCACCTTGATATGCACTAACAGACTCTCCACCTGGGATTATTATTGTCTCTCTTTAGCGATTTCCCCTCTACTCCTGCACAACTCCCTATTTAATTTTCATTGCAGCAACGTAATATTTTAAAAAAGATAAGGTAGATTTTGTCACACGGGTCACAACCCTCCAATAGTTTATCACTTCAATCAAGGTAAAAAGTCAGATGCTTACAAAGGTCTATAAAGTCCTGGAGAAAGGCTGAGTGGGGTGGAACTTCCTTAGCATATCTGAGACGCTGGGTTAGATCGCCAGCACTGCAAAATAAATATTTCCTCAAAAATGACACATTCTGCCTCTCTGAATTTTTGTTTGTATGTTTTTTTTTTTTTTTATTTTAAGGATAAAAGGAGGGAAACATTAGCAGACATACAACATTTTACAACATATCACAAGCACAATACAGACAATACAGAGTTACAAACAAAGTGGTAGGGAATTAACAATGGTGGTTGTATTACATATTGATATCTTCAAAGTGGCTTCTCATGAAAACAGATTTTATTTCAAACTCAATATAGCCTTAGTGGTACTCCTGGAATATGCCAAATGACTGTTGTTTTAGCTTAGCCTCTGTACACGATCATCTCTTTCCTGGAGTATTCTTTCCTCAGATATTCACAGTTAATCTCATTGCTTCTTTAGGCTTTGCTTCAGGTCTCAAACACTCTTCTCAATCTGGTTGCATTTTCTTTATGTCCGTAGCACATGTTACTACTTGGTGAGTATTTAGTCACCTCTGTCTTTTTAGATAGAAGCATAAATGCTGTATTAGTAATCAAAGTTTCCTGAAATCCAGATCAGCATCTGGTTCCTAGCAAATGTTCAATAAATCCAATGGGTCAATGACTGAAGTAGTTACTGGCCCTTAAACTTTGAACAAATTAGCATAGCTGCTGATCTTTTCTTCATCTATAAAACTGGAGTGATGGTATTATTACTCACAATGATTATGTAAGATAATATAGATGTAACAGCTTCACAGTCTGCTCAAAATAAAATTAATATTGTGACTTTCTTAATCGGAATCAACTGAATTGGAAGATAACAATGATAAAAGCTGTTAGGAATATAAAAGCTGTTATTAAGAAACCACCTATGTTTTGTGCTCTCTTTTAAATCACTAGAAAATCTATTTATGGAGGATAGCAAAGTAACTAGACTGTCAATATATTATCTTAAAAAGAGATATTACTATCACTACAACAGGAATAACTTAAAAGCACTTATGATTATCATAATTTTCCTGTGGCCAAACTATGTAAGAAAGAACAATTCATAATTACACTTCCCTGATTCTATTTGCATTTGAAGTCTCTATTGACAAGCTGAATATGAGTGAAATGTCATTTCTCTGACAGGTGTCTTATATGAAAATATTAAACTTGTCTTTTAGGTATTGAATCAGTCCAAGGAAGTTAAGAAAACTGAAAGTTTAATTTTACCAGGCTAAGATTGCATGACATAATGACATATCCTTCAAGACTGCCTTGATCTTGCATTCAAGGCTATAATACATACTTAGTCCCAAAATAGATTATGACTTAAGTCAATCCTAGAAATAATCTAGGTTCTCAGTATTCCCAATAATACCTTCTACATGAGATATTCATTATTTATAGACACTAATATAAATTTATTTTTATTGAGTTATTTAGGTTAGGGCAACTCTGACTCTTTCAGGTTCTTTTATCTGTCAATGTTCTGATTCAAGTCTAGTCATTCTTGAATAAATAATTAATAATGACTTAATATGTGCCAAGCACTCTTCTTATTGCTGGGATACTGTGCTTAAAAAAATAAAGTCTTCAGACCATTAAAGAGAATAAGAAAATCTTCCATTCTTACATCTGGTAATCTGAACAATGTAGTTGAGGATAGCAATATGTAATATAACAACCAATGTTAATTCATATTATTGTGTCTTAAAACCCTGTATCACTTTAAATGTTCTTGCTTTGGTTAGTTTATGTTTGTGATACTGGTATGCTGCTATTGTTCTATTTTTTGTTGGTTTGTGTCTCATGTAGTACTCTCTTTTAAATAAAAAAAAGTCTCTGCCCTCACAGAAATCACACTTCAGTAGGGGAGATGGTTATATACACATGTATACAACATGTATATAATATCAGATGGTTACTTTAATTAATCCTATGCATTTATTTAGTTTGACTTGCTTGCTACCTTACTTAAAAGGACTCTCATAAATATTCCTACCTGTTAGAGGGAAAAAAAAATAAAAAATATGGAAGAGTTGGGTGTAGCCCTTGAAGGCACCTGTGAGAACCTGAAGTTGCAGCTATATTAGTGTCACTGTCCATTGTCTCTGAAGTGCTCTCTACCTCCTTGCCAGACCCAGGGCTTCCTGTGGCTACTCCAACTACTTCTAATGGTAAAAGGAGAAAGGAATTCAGATTAGAAAGAAATGTGATCTGATCCAAGAGTGGTTGCTTTTACAGATTTTCTAAAAGTGTATGACTTTTTGCCCACAATGCTGTGTAATCACTCTAATAATAATTGAAGGAGAAACAAAGGGATGAAAGATTATGTCAGCATGAACAGAGTAACACTCCATTTGACTACATCATTGATACAGTCTGTGTGTGTATCTGTGTGTGTGTATGTGTGTGTGAGAAAAAGAGAGAGACAGAGAGAGAGTGAGAGCGAGAATAAGACAAAATTTTGTGAAGAAAATTGTTGGTCTAGAGTTATTCAAATTAATATTATTTTTGATGCATTTAAATATCATGAACCTGCACAATTAAGGGCCAGTCTTGTCACATCACAGATGGAACTATGATGACTCTCGCTTGATATACCATGTTATTCCCTGCTGCATGACTGTGGAAATATGCTTACATTTTTCTACCTCATCTCTTAAACTCTATTCCTTCACATAATAAAGTGAAAATGATGATTTTCCCTGTATATGAGGGTCCTACAGTGATTAGTTGAAATAATATCAGTGAAATGTGTGGCATAGAATTTTGACACACTATAGTCATGTCATAATCCTACATGTTAATGACTACCCTAAATAATATAATAAGAATGTTTTAATAATTTTTTTTGTTTTACTTTTTCTCTTTTGAGACATTGTCTCACTATGCAGTTCAGGCTGGCCTTAAACTCACTATGTAACCCAGGCTGGCCTCAAACTAATGGTGATCCTCCTGCCTCAGCCTTGCAAGTGCTGGGATTACAGATATACACAACCAGGCCCAGCTTTACTAATTGGTTTTAATAGAATTTTCAGATAGTACCACAACTGCAGAAACTCATTGTTAACCATCTTTCACGTTGATTAGATTCATTGGCTAATTAAAACTACCTGTGGTCAACTTAAACAACTAAACAGACATGCCCTGTTCTGCCATTTCGTGTAGCTAAAGATGCTGTGGAGGAAGATATTGTGCCTACAAGAGAAATACATGTCAACATGTCCTTTGTTTATTCATTAATTACAATGAGTAGGCACTAATGATACAAAGTCAAATGATTTGTCTTTATACCTTGTCTTTTTTCAGTACAATAGTTTATTTTTAAAGACATCATATTTATGGGCCTTTAATGAGCCAATTAGGTAAACAATTAGAATTGGGAAAATATATTTGTACACTATGCCCTACAAAGTGGTTTACTGTTGATGAAAGCAGCTTGTAATATGAAAGTTATTTGAAGCACATCTGAAAAAGAAAAACTACAAAATGTACATTTATCTCCCTAGATTCATGCAATTCTTCTAAAACTGGAGTGTATAAAGTATTCTTTTGAGAAATGCAATTTAGAACTATAATATGTCTCTTGGTGCTTTCATTCAGTTACTGAAATTTCTATCAATTTATGCAGTAACATATATTTAGAAATTGGTAGAAGTAGGACCTAAATGCATGCTTCTATGACCTCAGAGTGATAATTTTAATAGTTGCCTTCAAATTTATGGATTTTCAAAAGGGAGTCTTTGTTATTATCCATGGATGATTCTGTTTAAGACTTCTAGTTTAACTAATGCAATTTTTAATACTATGTTGATATATTTCCTGGGAACTAAAAAAAAAATACACTTTGACATTTCACATTAAGTTGACCATATCAGCATGTATTTATTCAGCATGAAATGAGGACATAGAAACATTTAGCAATATCTGATTCTTTGTACTTCTGTAAATAATCAAATAGAATATGCTTAACATCCATGTTTTATAATTTGGCTCTGTTTAATGATATTCCCATAGTATGACTTCCTATTAATGCAGAAATAGGCGCTATTCTCCCAAAGACTGTTTCTTGCATCCAGCCAATTACAGTTGGTATGGTGTAATTTATTTAAGGGAATAAAAAGCAAAACAAAACCTTTTGTAATTTTATGTTATAGTATAAACTGTAGAAATGTAACTTGTATGGGGGAAAGGGACTGAATTAAATGTCAAAAGAGCAGGGTCCAAATTAGTCAGGGGATTCTTTGCAAGTCATTGACCCAGTTGAGCATTTTTCTTGCATCTGTAAAATAATGGCAGCTACGTGTTTCTTAAAACTAATTTGAAGCTAAAATAGCTGTGGTAAAAATCTATTTAAAAAAAACTATCGTGCACCTCAGCAAAATTAGCAAATATTTCTCTCAGTTTTAAACTTTTTAAATTCTCATTTTTATTAGTCTTGTGAAAGGATAGGAATCAAATTTTGCAGACCTGTTTAATCTATAAATACTACAGATATTTTCCAACTTATCTGGGGTTAGAATCACACAACATTTAAGAAAGCTTGATGCATCTAATGCTCATATGATCATTCCTATCTTTTATCATCAAAAAATACCCTCACTCATTTTATTTAGAAGCTGAATAGTAGCTTGTTTTAAAAGCATATGCTTTTAAAGTGTCTTTGTGTAATTATGCATCTAGGAATAATGCAATTGTCCTTAGTTAGAGTTATTTTACCTGAAATCTTCTCATCAGTTTAATATGAGACTATGCTACAGAAAGAAGGCAGATACTACAAGCAGCAGCTAACGGTCAGTGCTTTTACTTTAAAAGTACATATATCACTGTATTTCATGCATGGTTGTCCTCTCACATTTATATTTTTATTTGCAATGAGCTACTCCTTTGCTTCTATCCTCCTTGTCAAGATCACAATTTCAAAGAGTCCTCTAAACTCTGATCTACTAGTCACAGTTTAAACTGGTGTCATCTGACTTCCATCACCAATACTCAGCTAAACGTTTCTTCATTACTACCTTCTTAGTCTAAAGAACACTTATCAGTGCTCATTTTTTCTGAGCTTCTAAGAGGAAACCAACACTCTTGATTATGCCCTTTCAGAAGGAAGCAGCCTCTTGCTTTGTCTACTGCAACATCCTAATACCCAGGTTCATTAATTTATTTCAGGCCCTGCTCTCCCATGGAAATCTCATCAGGACTTATCAAATGTTTTCAAGACTTTACCTCTGAAATCCTCAGCTCTCTCCACACCATCTCATATTTCAAACATCATCTTTAAACCCATCATCTCTAAATTTATACACTTTGTGTACATGAACATCGGTGAGATAACATTTGGCACCTCTCCCTATTTGACCTTTCTTTTTGTATGTTCTAATCATGTCTTGTATTTTGCAACTTCATGCTTAGTTCATATCTGACACCTTCCAAAGTTGCATTGGCTTATGAAAGGCCCCAAATCCAGTCATCCTAAGTGCTTATTATCTGCCATACTCCGTTTGTATCTCTCAAATATTTTCATGTACATTTTCACTATCATAATAGCTATAAATTAATTACACATCACATAGTAACCACAAATAACTACTACACAATTATAAAAATTGGGTACTGCCGGCACCTCAGAAGTATTTCTTGTGGTACCTACCCATCATAATTTTTTAAGGTTTTAATTCTAAGCAAGCATGCTTAAACATTTTGCTCAGTTTTGTACTACTTATATAAATACAACTTTACAGATTGTATTATTCTACATTGGCTCTTCTACATGCTCTACATTTAAAATTTTATTCATCTTATCACATACCCTCAAAATTATAAACATTGCTTCCTTATGATACATTACTATATATACTATTAATATTTACTGTCATTAATAAAAAGAGACTAGATAAAAAGTAGCCATTTAATTGGATCATTTTTATTTTTAATGAATTATTTGATTAAAAATTTTGGAAGCTTTTGTGAATATTTGAAAACATTCTTGTAATTGTGTTTTGTGTTACATATTCAACATGGTGTTTTTCTCTTTGCTCTTATTTCTTTCCTCCTTTTTTCTTCTTTTAAGTGTTTCTTAAAGTTTCTAATGTATTGAAAGGTCTCATGGAGATTCTTATTTTATTTATTATGTTAAATATTTGTATATTTTAAATTCTCTAAACATTTGAAGTATAATAAAGGACTTCAAATTAGAAAGTTTTAAAAGTGATCTTTTCACAGTTTATATATAGTTATATACACATAATTCACTCAAAACTTGCACACATGCACACACACATGCACATGCATGTGCACAGGCCTTTCTTCTACTTAAAAATATTCAGTGATTTACCACGACATTTAGGAGAGACAAACTAATTTGACCTGCTAATTTGCATTTGGACTAAGTTTTACTTGGGTTGCTCTTTATTATCCTTTTAAAGTTTACTGGTCGCCTCTCTTCTCTTTCTGTATTTAAGCAATGCTCTCCTCTCTGTATTAAATCTCAATATCTCTCTGTAGCATTCTTTCATAAAGTGATTTATGGGTTTAAAGTATGTTTTAATGCCTCACTCCAATCATGTTTCTACTTCAATGCGCTCCTCTCTGCCTAGTGAGCACCTACTTTTGCTTCAGCAGGTCCACTGCCTTACCAATGATAAGCTCTTGAGACTCGTTCTGTGACTCTTGAGCAACCATGTGACCATTAATGGGATTTTTGGTTTCATGGTGATCTTTACCTTTGAAATTCTAGTGCACTACCCTGTAAGATACATGGAAGAAATGTAATTTATATTTAGTAAATAATTTTGGATGTTATGCTTTCATTTCTCAAGATAATTTTAACAAAATCATGGCAAAATTTCTGATATCCAGCCTCAAGTTGCTAAATCATGAAGAATCCATAAAGGACCTGGTTTATGACCAGGGTTAAGTACTCACTGGAGAAGTTCTTGGCCTTCTTGTTAAAGTTTGTTTATACATTCATTTCCCACCCACAATTTGAATACACTTATTTGACTAGTTTTCAAATACATAGCATTAGGTACCAAAAATCCCAGTGGCATAACAAGTCCTAGAAACAATCCCTCTTATAGTCTCAAAAACAAGAGCTTCAAAAGGAAAGAGTGAATTGGAAGAGCTTAAAATGTCCAGGCCATATGAAGCAGAAAAAAGAATAGTTACAAAGAGGTTTAAAAAGGATGGTGTAACATAAATGCCACTGCTACCTGGCCCCCTATGAAGGCAAGGCTATTTATTTGTTTCACATGGACTGACACTTTTCTCTTTTGAGTTCATCTATAGTCTACAAATCATAAATATTGTCAGTAGATAATGAGTTCAACACCCTTCCTGCTGGGAGTTAGAAACTGTAAGATGAGTAACATAGTTCTGGTACCTGGGCAAAAGACTATCACTAGATAAAGGAAAATGATTGGCACAGATTTGTATTCATCACATACATGCAAACTGTAGCTAAGTATACTTGCTAATTAATTTGCTTTTATAAAAACATTGTTGGTTATCATACAATAGTATACAGTTTGCAAACTAAAGTACCAGATTAAGCCCTCACATATGATTGTGTTCCTCAAAACCAGCAATTTAAATAGATACTTCTTTCCATGACAGTGGAGCCCTTTGTAATGTGGTTTTCTATGCATTCTACATGCACATACACAGAAACACACACACACACACACACACACACACACACACACACACAGCTCAGTTGTTGGAGGAGAATTGGAAGCATGAGGTGAATTAAATTAAAGATGTGAAAAGGAGCAACTGGGACAAAAATATGCATTTTAATTTATTTTATTTTATTTTTTTGTGATAGCATCTTGCTATGTAGCTCAGGTTGGACTTGAACTAACTTTGTAGCCCAGGCTAACTTAGAACTCATAGTGATTGTCTTGCCTCAGCATCCTGAGTGCTGGGATTGTGGGAGTGTGCTACTACAAATAGTATGTGCGAGTTCTCTTTTCTCTCCTCGCATGACTTGCTATCAACTGATATTGGAGTTTAGGTGATCAAAGAATATTCAAAATGATTGTAATGCCAGTAATATTTGGATAAATATGAAGTCCTGGAATGAGGTGTTTTTCTTTTCAGAATTTGTTTGCTAATAGTGGATCATTTGAATTTTTGAGTTCCTAAGTTTCTTCAGTGGAAAAAAGTGGCTAATATTCAATGCCTTTATAAAAATGTGCTATTGTTATAAGCACTGATTTAGACTCTTAATAAATTCTTATTTAGAAATTAATTTAATCTGTGAAATCAAACAATGTAAATATGTAGTTTTAGTTTTTATTTATATATAGACTAATATAATACACAAATTTAGATGTACTGGGGATAGAGCATAACAAGCAAAATAAAAAATGAGTGTAGATAACACTCAAAAAGTCAGCAGTAATAGGAGTACAGATTGTATTATATCTATTTCCATAAATTTAAATGAAATATAAAAATATATTATTTTCCCTTATATTGCCAGATGTATAGTGTACACATCTCACAGAATAAATGAGCTCTACTATATTTTCAACAAGTTAGCTGTATTTTACTTCAATTCATGCTTATCATCGAGTTGTGTAGAGTTCAAATATAGAAATTACTTTTTCCATTTTATAAGTACTGTGGTTTTGATTTATGGAAGCAAAATAATAAAAAAAAGCAGTATCTGAAAGCAATAACACATTTTTCAGTGCTTTGTAACCCAGTAAATTTAAAACAAATGGTCCTGACCTTTGCACAATAACAGTCTTTCTACATCAATTTATACTCCTAGGTCACATGGTCTCAACCAGATGAATGAGATGAGTGTTGGAGAATACTGAATTTTAATATTAATCTCATCCACAATTGTAGTGCTCATAGCTGAACTCTTTGTAATGATGTCCTAAGGTTACAGACTGAGTTTGATATAGACAGAGGAAAAACAGAGGGTGCACGCCAGAGTAATTTCAGGGATATCATAAAGCTCTTCCAACACTACATATCTTAGCATTTGTCATTTATAAAATCTGTTCATACTTCTGATACCAAAATATTGATGTTCCCTTTTAAAGTACAAACATATATAAAATTACTTTATTAAATATGGCAAGGAAATGTAATAGTCAATATTTAGTAATATTTAGTTGCAGAAAACAAAAATTAATCCCTGTGGGTGAAGATGTCCCCAAACACACAAGGAATATATGAAACTGGAGTTGATCCTGAACCAAGTCTAGGGGAATATTTGTGAGCATAGAAGACAGAGTAAACAAAGATGAAAAGTACAAATTCACATCAGTCGAATTGAATATACATTTCTTCCATTAGGCCTAGCAATATTTTAATTTCAGGATGAAATTTCTAATCATTTGATTTAAATTTCTCTGTTGTTCCTTTCTACACAAATCCTCTTTTTTTTTTTTTTTTTTTTTGGTCTTTTTGAGACAGGGTCTCGCTATGTAGTTCAGGCTGGTCTTGAGCTCACTTTGTAGCCCAGGCTTGTCTAGAACTTGCAATGATCCTCCTCCCTCAGCCTCCGGAGTGCTGGGATTATAGGCATGTGCCACCACACCCGGCTCACAAATTCTCTTCAATCTAAGTGTGTTTGTAATGTAATAAAATAAGAGGTGGACTGTGTATTCTCTTCTAGAGATTACCTCTCCCCGCCGCCTCCCACTACTGCCCCCAAACTATTTCTTTTTTTTTTGTTCCACTCTGCTCTGTGTTCCACAGTTCCAGAGGAACATCCCTGTCTTTACATTGTACACAGAGCAGCACTGCTAGCTGACATCTTTGGATGCGTGATGCAGCGTGTGCTTGCCTTTCTGATCTTAATCTGTATTGTTCTGCTTACACTCCTCACTGGCTGTTATTCTTAGCCAGCGTCTTCTTAATCATTCCTTTAACACATCGAGGTGCTGGATTCCCATTCTCCTGCCTTTGACCACTTCACATGACTGATTCCTTTTTGTAATTTTGGTACCATCTTAAATGTCTTCTTTTTGGAATATATCCTTGTATTATATCATCTTATAAAATTTTGTGTACGACATTCATCAATAGCTACTATTTTTCCTGGAAATGTATTTATTGTTTCATTGTCTATGTTGGAAATAAGGTTTTTTTGTATGTCAGTGATGTGTTTGTAGTATTCATTGTTGAATCAGGAAGAGCTCTTCTTAAGAGGGTGATTATTTTCCTGTATTTCTCTAGAAATTATTTAAAGTTTCATATGTAGAAACTTTATAACAGTTTGCTAAATCTCCTTGATGTTTTCTTCTCTGTTATTCCCATAAAAGATTAATCATGGCTTAGATTTCTGATATGAGGTATACTATCAAATATAGTTCTAAAGTTCTTAAACTTAACTGGTAGTTCATCCAAAAATAATTTTAATCCATGATTCCCAGTGACAATTCTTCCTTTATGAAATAGAGCCTGGGAGGTGCACTGGGAGTTCTAATTATTTTATAAAGAATGAGTTTAATTTTATTTTCTTTTGAAAAGTTCTTAATGACTGTAGTCTGAACAAATTCATTGTCAATGAAATGCAATAGTTTCCTTTTTATATAATGCATAATTTAAAAAATTATCAATTAAATTGAGATGATGTGTAAGTTAGAAAAATACAACTTAATTTTCATATTATGACTCGATGTTCAAGGGGTACAGATTTGCAAACTTTAATTGAACTGCACAAAGGAGAAGAAAATATGATAATGAGAAAAAAATATTATAAATCTTTCGCTTCTCCATTATAAAATCAGTTTTACATTACTTTTCTCCAATAGCAAACTGCAGATTAATTCAAGGTCTACAACAACAGCTCCTTATAAGAATTTCCCTGAAAATCTTCACTGTTTCTTTAGGGATTTGAAATGTAGACGATGGAGTACAAATTTGGCACGTGATAAATATTGAATATTGAATAGTGAAAAGGCTTGGCCTGTGTAGTAAAGAAAAATACTTGCTGATACACATTTTAACAATTAATTATGTTCAGCAATGGAAAACAATTTCTAAATTGTAGTGGATGTGATTGTTTTCTGGAACAAATGAACAAGCATAATTTATACTGTGTGCACCACTTGGCAATAGCTAGGAAATTTAATTGAGTCTGGTGGCGGGAATAAGGGAAACATGACAGAGTTGATAAAACTGGACACTCTCCAAGATGCTCATTAATCACGTGACTAATCTGAAAATGAATGCATCATGCAAATTAGAGGTGAAAGAGGCGTCCTGGTTTGGAGAGATACCAGAACGTGAAATTGTGCACATTCTTTACACTGGATCAGGCAGGGGCATGGTATGTGTCAATGTCATGCTTTAATTGGAATATGGCAGTGGGTGGAACATGTTTTAGAATTAAACATAAATTTCCATAAGATTTAGCCTGGTTAAAATGACATCCAATGATGCAGAAAAGCAATTATGAAATTGTCTTTGAAAAGACCATGGAAATATTCAGGCCATTCCAAGAAGTGGAGATGGGTTGTGAAAATATTCCAGTTCTCTAATTTCTATAAACTACACCAATAAGCAATATTGCTTAAAAGTTCTCTTTGTCCATTCTAGTTATATTGAAATTGGAAGCATTTTAACTCCATAATGAAAGTCATCTCCTTTCTAGTTCCTGAAAGGGGAGATAGCTGTACACATACACATACAGACACACAAACACACACACACACATATGCCCTAAACAAAGCAAAATCTTTTATCTAACATACCAGTTCTACTTCGTCTTATGTGATCCCTTAATTTCTAGTCAGATATACTTATTGTAAAATGTAGCTAATATTTTCTTGTATTTATTTTCCTTCCTTGAAAACAAAAGTATTACATAAAAATTTAAATATTTATAACGGTCTTGTGTATATTTAAGTAGAATTTTTTTCATTATTGATGTGGGGAATTGGAATATCTTAGATATTAAATTTTTTAATAAATACAGACATTTATTTTTGTATGATTTGACATTATTTAAAATAGTAAGAGTTTGCCATATGTCCTATTTTTAAGGTAATAATTTATCTATTTCATGTTTTAAATTGAATATTGTATTTTATTCCCAGAAAAAATTTAGTAAGATAGGCATAACATACTATATTTTAAGTCAATCAGAAAACAGAAGCACAGTCTATTGGCTTCCAAAGGTTATAAAACTATAAAAAATGTGTTACTATTTGATAAAATAGAACAGATTTCTATAGTTATCCAGTGCTACTCTATGTTTAAATTTTTTGTCTCAGACAAAAAGAAATTTATACAAACTTTATTTTTAGAAGTTTAAGATGTGCTAAGATGTTTAGTGCTCCCTGGTATAAGAAATTGCATTGCCTAAAAATGTTTAAATAAATGAAATACTCTACTTTAGCTTTTTATTTTTAGATTATTGAAGACATGTATAAAATAATTTATGGTTAATAAATTGCTAGAAATATATGCATTATTGTAATCACCACCACCTTTCCAATCACTCCAAAAGCTCTCTTGTGCCCTGTTAGCTGCAAATATTCCCTATTCTAGGTTTTATAAAATTACTTTCTAACTTTTACTCCAACATCACCAAATGCTCTCTAGTTTACCCTTACTTCTTCTATTAAATATCCCTCAAAATCTCATGTCTTCACAGGAGGAGCTTTATAAAAGTGATTAGATTAAGTGAATGCTATGCTTTTTAATAGATTCACTGATAAGTTCATTCTTGCCCTGGCTTTACTGTTCTTCTCTCTGTTTTCTCACTTCTATGAGGTGAGTAGCTTTTATCCACCTTGTTCTTTCATGATGACATTTCTATCTTGGCAACCACTTGATTATGGACTGAACCTCCCCAAACTGTGAGGAAAATTAAACATCTCTCTTCCTTAAATTTTGAGAGTTAGGTATTGCACCTGAGCAATAGAAGAGCTGATTGATACAGAAAACTGGCACTGGAGAAGTGGAGTTTCCACTGTGACTGTAGCTAAAAGTGGTAAATAAGCCTTTCAAACTGGTTGGGTGGAAGATATCTGGAAAGATTGGGAGATGCAGGCTAGTGAATCCCATGAATACTGTAAATAGGAGCTGCATGGGTGATTATAGTCAGAGTTCAGAAGACCAGAATATTGATAAAAATGTGAACAGTAAATGACAGGCTCATAAGGTTTCTGTTAGTGCAAGGACTCTACTGATCACTGGACTGGAGGCCATGCATATTCCATTCTGGAAAGGAACTGGTTGGCCTTGGGCCCATGCACTTAGACTTTCCAGCAGATTGAAATTAGAGATAATTAATCATATGAAGGAAATTCTAGGCAGCCCAAATTTCAGGCTGTGAAATTGGTACAGTCAGCTCTTTTTTACAGACTTATAACAATAATTTGGAGAAAATGTCAGAGAAATTTAAAAACCTAAACTTTGACTCCCAAAGAAGCACAGATAAGTTTGCCAAAAACATAGATATGGTTGCTAAAATATAGAGGGAAGGAGGAGAGAGGAGAAGTAACAGAGATGATAAAAGGAATTAAGATGCGATATGTACATGCAACAACCCACAGAAGCAATATGAACATTATGTACTACAATATATACTAATAAAAAATTTAAAAATAATAAAGCCACAAAATTTTTCAGGGTGTTAGAAAGGATGCCCTTAGTGGTATCTCCTTAATGACCAGATTCAAGGGTGTAAAAGGGTAAAACTACTTTGAAAGACTTTGCTGTGAGAAAAGAGCCCCAGGGTGCCTTTTTTTTTCAGAGCTACCTAAAGAAGTGTATCTCCTGGTGCAGCCCGCCAGGAATTCAAAACCCCCTACGGCAGTAGTCCCAAGAGGTATGACTACTGCTTCAGCTGACAGCAGACATTGGCATTGTACATGTGGTACTGGATTTTCATGCATGAAGAATGCAAGAGTTGTGCAGTCATGGAGGATTTCACCCAGATGTCAGAAAGGCCTGGGAGGCCAGGCAATGTTCTTCCGAAAAAGTGATGTGTGAAGGTGTAAGAGTGCAACACAGGATATAATGCAGACCCAAGGAATTTAGAGATGCCAAGAAAGTAGTTCATCTGCTGAGGAAAGCCGCAGGTCCATAGATGGTGAAGAGCCAGCCTCAGAAGGAGGCTGTGTGAGAGGTACTGGCAAGTCCACAGGGTGGGGTTGCTGAAGCCTTTTGAAGTTCACGTCTGGCCCCAGCCTGTCCTGGATGCTACACGTGAAGAGTTATAAATTGTAATATTTGCCATGCTGGGTTTTGGTTTTGTTTCAGTTTGATTCCTTTCCATTCTTCGATTCCTCCCTTTCAGAATGGCAGGGTTTGTTCTGTGCTATCCTGTGATGGAAGTATTTAATTTTCATGTTTTACCAGGGCTCTTGGGTAAGAGTTTGCTTTCATTCTCTGAGAACACATTGTAGTTGTACTTTGAAGCATTGCTGGAACTTTTGAGACTTAGGCAACTCTTAGTTATAGACTAAATACTTTTTGCATAGTAAAATAATTCTGAGCCTTGTGGGGAAGAGTGTATCAGTTTAAATGTAAAACGTCCTCAAAAAGTCTCATGTGTTCTGAGGTAGAACTTTATGACTGGGTCATGCGTATGCTATTTCTATCAGTAGATTAATTCACTGCTGAGTGTGTGTGCTCTTAAGAGGTGGGAACTGGTTGAAAACCGGACTGGAGGCCATGCACATTATGTTCTGGTTAGGAATTGTCCATGTTAGACCCATGTCTTCAGACTTTTCAGAAGTCTAAAATTGGAGTCACTGGAGGTGTGTCTTGGGAATGTTTATTCTGCTCTTGCATTCCTTCATTCTTGCTGGCTTTCTGGCTGACGTGACATGAGAAGCTTCCCTTCACAAAACCCATCCCCAATGCCATTTCTGCCCTAGAACCAGTCCATCACAAGCTGAATCTCCCAAACTGAGAGTAAATTAAACCTTGCTTCCTAAAAAAAGAAAATAAATAAATAAATAAACCTTACTTCCTTTAAATTGTAGGAGTCTAATATTGTGTCCCAGCAATAGGAAAGCAGACGAATATCACATCTCCATACAGATAAACACACACTTTTTTGCAGTTTACCAAAATAATAAATGTCTGCAAGCTAATGGCCACTACTCTGAGCACCTCTTGTAATTATAGAGGCCAAAGGTAACTTGTATTAATCCCATGATGTCTAAGTAAATTTCATATTATAATATTTATACGATTTTTAAATTTCCTGAATCGTACATTTTTGGCAGGCTCTCTCTATCCATGTATATGTGTATATATAATTATATATGTATATATGTGGATATATATGAATGTGTGTATATGTACATAACTATATATGTGCATAGATACAAATATAAACTCTATACATTTTCTCTCACACTCTATTTTTCTACACAGATGGAATCCATTGTGACATAGGATCCATTAATCCACACTTGAAAATTCCAACAAATTTCTAGTTTGGTCTAATAATTTATTCACATTCAACTTTGGTATTTTTGGTGAAGACAATTTTATTTGGAGGGTTGTCTTGCATTTAAAAATACATATTAACACTCATTTCTGAGTTAATAGTCATTTGATAGTCAATTCACTAAGAATTGCAAAGTGGTAGTATTCCAAGTTTATAATTTTTAACTGTCTTTGTTTTATGGAATGTTTCTATGAAGTGAAATATTCTCTCAGAATGAAACTTTAACTCAGTGATTTGCTCTGTATAGCAATTTCATGAGTCTTTTTCATTCTTTTCTCATTATCAACATAGTGAGTTGATTTTACAGTTGTGACAATTAAGTTTGATTTTGTCATCTTAATTTGTTGAGGAGTTGCCCAGGGAACTGATGGAGCACACATTTGGGTGTATCTATAACAGTCATGGAGGCATGGATTTGGGGATTGCATTGTATTCGGTCCCTAGCCCCACCCTCTCTGGCACTATTCCCTTGCTTTATTTCTCTATCATCATGAACTAATCATCTTTAACCTTCCATTGCTTAAACCATAATGTTACTGCCTCGAAGCCTGAAGATAGTACACTGAATTCCCTGAAACTGTAAGCGAAATTTACCTTCTCCTTTAGGTTGTAGGCTTCAATTGGTAGAGGAGAAGTGGGATGGTTGCTCTGACCATCTGACCACATGGTTTAGAAGCTTTTGGAACTGGTTTGCATTTGGGTATGGAGGATAGAGAAACCCTAGAATGGTGTCAGCAGAGCTTGCTGGTGATTCTATTTTTTAAAAAATTAAAGACCAGAGTGCAAATAGGAAAATGGATAATTAGGTCAAAATAAGAAAGTTTAAATTGTAAACAAAATTTCATTGGCAATTTGAATGGAGGCATATGCTGCACTCTGACAATAATTTTCCTATGTTTTGTCCATTTTCTGAGACTTCATAGGAGATTGAGATTAACGGTGGTGGAATGATTGATCTGGGAGGCAAAATGCAGGCCCGGGCAAGAGCACCACTGGCTTCTTTTAGCAAGATTTTTGGTGAGAACTGAAGACAAAAAGCAGAGTGCAGGAGTTTAAAAAATCTTAATTTTCCACAAAAAGAACCTTTTACAAAACTGGGGGCAAAGGTGGTGTGGCTGGTGAGGAGATTAGCACCATTCACAAAGAACCAATTACTTTGCACAAGAACAAAAACAAAGACAGCATGAGTGCATGTCAGGAATAAGCAATGCTTTGCAGGACTATGGTGGGCCAATAGTTTTCTGGCACAGTTCTTTCCTTTCCCTGATGTCTCTCTTTGGTAGTTTGTTTCACATTTTGTCAGTGAAGCAATATGTTCAATGCTTTGGAGGTATGCCAGTATGAACAGAACATAGTCACTGATCCTGTAGATCTAATAATATAATAGGGAGATAATGACCAATAAAAATAATTATCATGGAAAAATAAAATGTGGAAATTCTTACAGAAAAGGGCCCGCAGTGAATGAGAGCAGCAAATGGCAACTATTCCTTCAATCTGGTGAATGGTCTCACAGAAGAGAAAGAAGTACTTGAGTCATGGAGAATTAGTTTGAATCAGAGATGGTACAAAGTCATTTATTCCAGAAAGAAGATCACTATACCAAAAGCTCAGACTCAGCACAATGAACTAATTGTACTTTCCTGAAAGCAAAGGCACGCTGGAAGCATTTGAAGTTTCCCAGTAGATTTAATCCTGCTTATTAGGAAGTCTTATTTTGTGGCTTGTGCTAACTAAAAAAATACTTTTGAAAATTACTCAAGGTGGGGGCTGGGGATTTAGCTCAGCAGTACAGCACCTGCCTGGCAAGTGGAAGGTAGTGTGTTCAATTTCGGGCAGAGGAAAAAAAACAAAAACAAAAAAAATTGAAAATTACTCAAGGGGGAGGGATGAGAAATGTACGAAAAAAGAAGAGTTGATGTGTGTTATGTGCATGTACCAACTCCTCAGGAGGAATGTAATCTATGTACTGCAAACATGTACTAATAAAGAGGGAAAAAAATTATTTTAAAATATTTATATCACATCTCAAGATAACTAGAAATACTCTAGTATATTTTAAGAGAAGGACTGTGACCTGTTTCCATAAAACATCTCTAACTACAGTTCTGAGTGAGCTAAGGCCACGCTAAACAAAGTAAGGAAAAGTGGTTGCAGACCATGTTTTTCTCACAGGCGTGGTGATGTAGGCCTCAAGAATAGGAACTAGAGCTATTTTAGTAAATAGATCAGACTCCATTTATTAGAGTTCTTAACCTTCACAAGTACATTTATAAACTGCAGTCATGAAAGAAAAGGTCTCATAGAGACATGATGTTTCAGGCAGAAAACATCCTCAAAATTATCCAAAGTAGTCAATTATAACAAAAAGACAGGCATTATGCACGGCAGTTGAAAGAACCGCGGGATGGGGTAGCAGTGCCAATCATACCAGGACCTTACTCCTGATCTGTTGAATGAGGCACAAATGTTTCCTGTTGCTATAATAGGAAGTCATATTGAATATCTTAGAGACTTTGGGGTCAGGGAAATTGAGGTGTTACCTCCTATCAAAGTGAGGATTGAGGGGCTGGGGATTTAGCTCAGCCGCAAAAGCGCCTGCCTGGTAAGCTCAAGGTCATGAGTTCGGTTCCCGGTACCAGAGGGAAAAAAAAAAAAATAATGGTCCCTTATTTTCTAATAATTAGACACTAGCACAAGAGTCAACTAAGTGAAAATCAAAAAGCACATGTAGAGAACACTGAATTAATTTTGATTCATGAATTTTTGCTAGGAAAAAATTGTACATATGAGACCCTTCCTTAAAACAAGAGACTTTCTTTCAAAGAAATAATAGAATAAACTCTGATTACGGCTGTCAAACAAGAAGCAAGGTATGTTAGTGATTTCGTTCAAAAAGATATGTCATACATATATAAATGTGCCTGCTCATTTTGAGACTGCCTGTGTCAGTTTGTGGGATATATTGCAAGGGGAACAATATAATACAGGACACATATTTTGTAAGATTATTTATAATAGCCACCCAAGGAATAATATACAAAAGAGTGAGAAAATCTGTCCATGCTCCAAAACTGGAGAATCCAACCAAGGACCTGGGTCCCACAGAAATGTCCTGCATGAGTTCATCTGAAGACCTAGAGCTCATAACAATGCCTCCCATGAATCCAACTAGAGGCCCAGAGCCCACAACAATGTCTCATGCAGCTCTATTTCACGGATCTGCCCTGGGAAGGCCCAAAGGTAAGTGGTGGAATCTAAAAAGTCTGTGCCAGCAGGATGAAGGATCTGTGCTAGCAGGCTGAGGGATCTGCACTGGAGCCAGGAAGCGAGGCTCAGAAGAACCAGAGCTCCCCCAAAAGGTACCACAGCCATCCTCAGCAACAGTGAGGTCCTGAACTCTTCTGACGATCAAGATGGCCGAGTTCCCATTAGGGAAGCCAAAGCAGCAAGCTTCTCCAGAAGACCAGCAGTGTATCATCTTTTCCTCTGGAGCCAGGAAGCTATGCTCAAAGTGAGGACCAGAGCTCCCCCAAAGTGAACCAAAGCCATTCTCAGTGTCAGCGAGGTCCTGAGCTCCTTGGAGGATGAAAACAGCCAAGTTCATCAGGGAAGCCAGCATAACAGCTCCTCAAAAACAACCAACAGCTCTTTACAGCTTCTGCCAGCTCCCAACAGCCTTTTTCAGCTTCCAACAGCCTCCATCTCCTTCTCCAGGTCTGCCTCTTATGCTGCTGGCAACAATCCTCAGGTGGGCCTCCCACACCCAGCACCACACTTACTCAGTTCAGCTGGGGGTTGTAAGTTGACCACCAGTTATCAATCCACTGCAGAACTCTACTTACTTACAGTTTTAGTTTTATTATTTGTTTCCCAATTAAAGCAAAACAAAGCCATGATTGGGTGTGGTAGCAGTTTTCTGTTGTTCTTGGAAACATGACCATAAACATCATGTTTTGAAATAACATTAATTTATTTTCACAGTTTCAGAGCTCAGCATTCTGACATAGTTCTTACTGGGCTAAATCAAGGAATATGAAGACCTATATTCCTGCATTCCTTTATGGAGACTCTAGGAAGGAATCTGGCTTTATATTTTCTCCTTTTACAGAAATGCAGGCTGCCTACATTTCTTACCTTATGTCCCTTCCCTAGTCCATCTTAACAGCAACTGAATATCCCTCTAATTTACTCTTCTTTTGTTCCACTTTCATTTTCAAAGCTATAGTACTTCACTGGGACACACCTGAAAAATCCCCAATAATCTTTATATTCTTCAGTTGATTAACAACCTTCAAAGTATGTGCAGCCTCAGCTAGCTTCACAATATAGTGTAATATATTAATGTTATTAGGGGTAAGACAGAAATTTTAGGGAAGCAGAGAGCATGGTTTCATTTCTAGGCATGGATTAGAGAAAAAGGAAGACTTGTATTCACACAAAACCACACGGAAATAATGTTCCCAAATTCATTACAGTAGCTTTATTTATTATAGTAAACAAGTTTTAAAAATACCAAATAACCTTTAATGACAGAATGGTTATATAGACTGTAGTACAACCACATTATGAAATACTATTTAAATAAATAAGAAAGAATGGAATGTCAATACATACAATAACCTGGGTGAATCTCTATGTAATTCTAATTGAAACAAAGCAATTCTAAAAGATTATACTATGTGTTCTATGCTTTCATTTAAATGATATTCTTAAATGACAAAATTATAAGTATGGACACAGATTAGGAGTTTCAAAGTGTTGTAGGAAAGGACTTTAAAATGTAAGACAAAGGATCATTGTTATCATGAAATGTTCTGTATCTTGACTATCAATACTGACATCCTGGTTTGATACTGTAGTACATTTTGTAAGTGATTGCTTTGAGGAGAAGTTGGGTAATGGCACATGGGATCTCTTAGTATTATATCTTAAAAACTCTGTATGGATGCATAATTGTCTAAAACAAACAGCATTAATTAAGATACCACTATCCATGTATGTTTCAAAATATTTCAAAATCTCAAAAACTAGGCATGGGAAGCAGCTTGCTTTATCTATAACTTTTCACCTAAATAAAATTTAAAGTAAACATCATGATTAATGGGAAGACACTAAAATAATTCCAAGTGGATTCAAGGTAGAACATTCAGTATCAATAATTTTATTGATTTTATTCCAGTGGTAACTTTTTCAGTCAGACAACAAGAATGATATGTAAAAAAGCAGGGACGGGGTACAATGCTACTATTCATTGAAAATTCAAGACATAGAGTAAAATTAGATTAACTAGATGAATTTAGCAAGTTTCTAGTAAAAAATAGTAATGTAGGAAATCAATTTTAGTACTATATCTGATGTAGGAAATTAAATTTTTAATAGTATTGTTCATGCTAATATCAAAAATACCAAATCCCAAAGAATAAATCCTGCAAAAGTTTTGTAAGCGTTTTTACTTATAATGTTGAAAGATATTGTGAGAGAATTAATGATAATCTAAATAAATTGAAATGTATACTGTGTTTATAAACTGAAAAATTCCATGTTGTAATGATATCAGTGCCTTCAATTGATATATAAAATACATACCACATAAATTTAGGGATGGAGCAGAGATTCACCAGCTGATTCTAAATTCATATGGAAATGAAAGCTTCATGAATACTTGAAATACTCTCAAAAAAGAACAAGAGGTTTTACTTTCCACTTATCAAGAGTTAGTGTCAATCCATGTCAAGTCAGACAGCATGATATTGGCATATGAGTAGAAAAATAAATAGAACAGGAAATCCACAAACTAATGAATTCTCTTTTTACATGACAGAGTTGGCATTTATGGAGAAAAGGAAATCTTTTCGATAAATACAACTGCCAATATTGAAAATAATGGGATTTGAGTGTTATCTCACAGCATATACAAGAAATAAATTCTAGTTGGACTGTAACTATGCAAAATAAAACAATAAAGCTTCTGTGAGATACACTCGAAGAAGACTGTCATGATTTAGGGAGATAAAACTGCTTTCAAGTAAAGTAAATAGCTTTAAAAAAGTACCACAACATACAAAGTAAAAAATTGACAAACTGTAATGGACTTATGAAAACTGAACTACACTAAAACAAACAGTTGGTTCATGAAAGGCAATATTAACAAAATAAAAGTTCAAGTAATATTGTAGAATAACGTATGTGCAGTAAAATGTTCATATCCATAATTTGTGAAACATTACTGTAAGACATTCAGAGAGATAAGATCTTTTCTAATGAAAAGTGAGCAAGATATTGATATATACATATATATTCAAAATTGTTGTTTCATGAAATTGTGTATCTATGTTTTTGTTAATCATTATTTATCATTGATATTGTGTTCACATAGTGAAACCATTTTTTTCCTTCAGTAAGTCATTTGATTTTTATTACAATGTAAAGGAACTAGTGTGAACTCCATTTACAGGTGAGAAAATTAAAAATCACAGAATTTGTCTAACTCAGCCAAAAAAATCCATACATGGTAGAGTTTAGGACTACAGTAAGTCCTTCACTTAGGCTGGAGTTTTTTTTTTTTATTTTTTTTATTTTTTATTTTTTATTTTAAGGATAAAAGGAGGGAAACATTAACAGACATACAACATTTTACAACATATCACAAGCACAATACAGACAATACAGAGTTACAAACAAAGTGGTAGGGAATTAACAATGGTGGTTGTATTACATATTGATATCTTCAAAGTGGCTTCTCATGAAAACAGATATAGACATGCAATACTGGTCAACCAAAGACTCATTGACAGTTTCTTTCAGCATAGAAACAGCAGATAGAAGAACAACCATGTTATCTATCCTGTATATACATACATACAAAATTTCTCCTTCTTTCCCTTCTCTTTTCCCACATCCCAGAAGCCCTTTACTCTTCGGTGGTTTCCTATCATTTCACAGTGTCTATCATACCTCCGAGTTTAAATTAACTCTTTCAAGTTTTACACTAGTGACACAATGCGGTGCTTGCACATGTATGTTTGATTTATTTCACTTATGAGTATGGTCTCTAGGCTGGAGTTTTGTTCTGGGAGAACATTCATGAGCAAGATTATCTCATAAGTATGCTGTTGATTCTACTGGAGAAGCTTGTCAAGCTGTTTTTCTTGATATGAACTCAACTGTTTTCATCGTTGGAGGAGCTCAGGTCGTCGCTATCCCTGAGGATGGCTGCAGTTCTCTTCAGGGGAGCACTGATCCTTACCTTGAACATTGCTTCCTGGCTCCAGGGCAGATCCCTAAGCCTGCTGGCACAGATCCATCATCCCTCTGGCTCAGACTTTCTAGCTTCCACCACTGACCCTTGGGCCGTCCCAGTGCAGACCTTTGATACAGATTTGCATGAGACATTGTTGTGGGCTCTAGGTCTCCAGGTGGTCTTGTGCAGGACATCGCCATGGGCTCTAGCTTTTCAGCTGGACTTGTGCAGGACACTACTGTGGGATACGGCCCTCAGCTGGACTCTTTAGGTCTCTCGTTTGTGGACAGATCTCTCACACTTTTCTTCATTTCACTCTTTGGGTAAATATTGTAAAATAATCCTATAAATTATGTGTCCTGCATTAAATCTATTCCCTCGCAAACTCTGAATACAACCATGATGTAAGCTACTGTACTCAAAGTAGAATACTTTTGCTATGAAATTTAAAAAACTGCAACACAGAGATTATGGTTAAATCTTAGAAGCACAACATTGCATTAATGAAGCCAGACATAAGAATACATGCTGTGTATTTTTATTCAAATGGAATTCAAAAATAAATATTCAAAATAAGCTATATATATGAGAAAATGCTTTTTTAATCAGGATGGAGATTTGTTTTGGAGTATTTACTTCATGATAAATGATTATTTTGGATATCTTTCTGTACTTAGTTACTTTTTAAAAATGTTTCCTTTGGTTTTTTCCGGTATCTGGAATTGAACTCACGACCTTGCGTTTGCCAGGCAGGCGCTGTGCAGCTGAGCTAAATCCCCAGCCCCTTAAAAATGTTTTCAAAAGGAAATGCTGTAAATTACTTAACTCTAAGGAAAAAGAACATATCCAGTTTTGATTTTCTAATTGTTCATATTTTAATGAAAATACAATGTTTTCACAAAATTAACAAATGATAATTTTTTCCAATGATTTTCCCTTTTTATTCTATTCTGTATCAATTTTACCTCACATAATGACAATTTCTAGATGTTTAGTCTTCATACTGAATAAATACAAGCCTATGTTTCCATGAATACAGACTATACAGATGGAAGGTTAAAGACCTTTCTGCCCACAGTACTTTATTGGCCTGGTATGATGCCCAAACTCTACCCCTTTTCCCTCTTTTCCTTTGGTTAAGATAAGCCACTCTATTTCTAGAAATTTGCAATTAAAATGCAATAAAGCTACAGGGTAGGTAAAATATTAAGCTATTATCTACCACAAACACCATATCGTAAGATTACTTTTGCACAAAATTAGCTGTCAGGAGAGAAAGCAGAGCTCAGAGACCTAGGGGATGATCAGCAGGGATGATAAAATGGGGGGAAAAAAGGAAAATTGCTGCTCACAGATTTGGGTGCACAGGGGAGGATAGAATGGTGTGAATCAAGGTAGGGGCAGGAAGATTACAGGCACCCAGGGTTCTGAAAGGACCCCGGGATGCTGCCCCAGCTTGTTAATATCACGTAGTTGGAAGGAAACAGTTGTTTCTCTTTCTTTCTCTAAACCAACAAGCAAATAGAGTGGCTTTTTGTACCTGGTCTTCACTGAAGTTCAGTGACTGACACCACATATACAACAAAGATGAATTCAACATAGAAAAATATATAATACACATAATTTTAGGCTTCTCTTTCAGCAGGCATGCAGTTAATCTGTTAGTTTCTCCAATGAATGTAGACACTGAAGTTCTGGACAGCTCAAGGAAGAACTGTTTTGTTTTATCTTAGGTTTTTTTTTGTTTGTTTGTTTTGTTTTGTTTTGTTTTGTTTTGTTTTTTAACAATGGGCTACACCAGTGCTTCAAAAACTCTCCTGACCATGTAAATTTCTTGAGGGTCTTGTTAAAATGCAAATCTTAATTCAACCTGGGATTCAGGCTAGGAAATCATATCTCTAGCATCCTAACTTGTCAAACAGATGCCATTGGTACAGGAATTTTCCACAGAAACAAAGTTTTGACAGCTGTAACAAATATACCTGAGACACAAAAGAGCCAGTGGTCGGATATCTAGGACATCTGGTAAAAGGTCCAAAAACAAGATAAGCCCATGTCCCAGGTCCCATGTCCCACCTTGTACAATTAGGTGGAGAGTTCCCTCTTACATTTTTCTCCCTTTAGGTCTTCAGTTGATTGGATGTGTTCCGCTCGCATTAGAGAATGCATTATTATTCTATTATTCTCATCTAGAAACATTCACAGACCCACGCAGAATAATGCTTGAGCCAATGTCTAGGTCCACTCTGCTCCAGTCAAATTGCTGCATAAAAGTAACTATCACATTTCCCTTCAGAAATTTCCTGAATTTATCCAATCACAAGCTTCCCCACTCCCTCCTTTACAGTGCCGTACACACTTCTCCATTAAAGCCCTATAACTTGTAATGTAGTTCATTTGTAAAGTGTACCCTCAAATTTTCTCTATATATATTTATTGGAGGTTATATAAGCACTGCAGGCATAAATTATTTGAAATATGGGACACTTTCAATACATCCCAGAGAAATGACCACCCACAACAAGTTAGAGACTCTAGCTCAGCCCCCCAGCAAGCTGGTCATCACTGTAGGAAGGATTTCTACATGGCTGTCTCTGGTTCCCTCCTCTTCTCTAAACTTCTGTATCATACAACATTTGCTCTTCTTTTCTCACCCCTGCAGCAGCAGTTCTCGTTTTAGGTTTCGTGTCACCTTGAAACATCTGGTCTTCATGTTCCTTTCCACTGCTCAGTGGAGGCAGCCTGGTGTTTCAGTTCTGCGCCAGAGCAGATGACAAGGGCCCACAGCTGCTGATTGATTTTTATAGCACATTATTCACTTCAATTTTTTCTCTTCTTTCTGAGGCACCTGGAAATTTTACTTCTCAAAAGTTTAATTTGTTCCTCATTTGTTTTTGCCAGATCAACACAGCTAATAATGTTAACCCTGTTTCCTATATGTGCCACCATGGATTTCATTTACTCCCTCAAAAGTGTTTTCAGTTCCTCCTGTATATTTTGCTCTGGGGCATAATATAGTCAAAAATGGTATCACTCTCTTCACATACCTGTCAAATAAAGGAAGGGAATCTGAAACATAGTTTGATTAACTCAAGATCTTCTCCAGAAGTCTATGAAAATAGGCATGGACGCTAAGAGACTTTGAACCATACATAAAATAAAGATAGGGCTGTTAATCGACAACCTACACTTAAACATTCAGTGTTTGTGGCTTATTCCATACAATTATTTTTCCACATCCTGCAGTTACTATATTGTCAGAAAGACAGAGATAGAAAGAACAAGGAGAGTTTCAGAGAAATACACATAATTGAAACTCACATTCCCAAATCCTCCAATGTAGGACATGATGTAGCTTGCAGAAAATATCCAGAAGATTGATCACAATATATTTTCTAAACTTAATTTCAACCATTCACTGCTCTTCTGCCCATATGTTAAAGTCACTGTACTGTTCTGTGCTTTCTTCATAACCATACAACAGTATGCTACGCATTGTTTTATGTGAGGAATTCTGACTCTGTGTGTGTGTGTGTGTGTGTGTGTGTGTGTGTGTGTGTGTTTCACTGGGAATTGAACCCAAGGCCTTGGCTTTGGACTAAATCCCCAACCCTCTTTGTTATTGTTGCAGTTTTGAGAGAATCTTGCTAAATCACTTAGTTGCCTAGGCTGGTCTTGAACTTCTCATTCTCGTGCCTCAGCCTCATAGAGTGCTGGGATTACAACATGCACCAGAATGCCCAGGTTGACTGCTTTCTTCCATGTCTCTGGCATGAAAAATGCTGCTTATTATTTTTAAATTTCAACCCAAATATCCTCTATAAAAGTTTCACTTTCCCATTCTCATCTGAATAATTAAAATATGTTTTAAAGTGTCTGATGGATTTTACCTAACACTATGGTCTTGAGGTGCATCTATTTTTCTAAATATGATTCAAATTTATCCTTCTATATAACAGAGTAATATTCCATTGTATGTAAATACCACATTTTCTTTATCCATTCATCTGTTGATTGGGCATATGGATGGTTTCCAAGCTTAAATTTCACATTGCTTCTCCTGTGTGAGAAACTCAAAAAGTAAATAAGGAGGAAAACAGAAAACAGATGTCAAGAAACAAGAAAAACATGTTCAAATGTAAAGGGGAACAAGGGAGGGGACTGGGGGAAGGGAAATAATCGTAAAAAGGATTCAAAAGAGAGAATGGAAGGCAAAAAATGTAAATAATGCTTTTGTAAGTGGGGAGGGGAAGAAGGTTTGCATGGAGGGGAAGAAAGTGGAAAGAAAAGATATATACAGGTACAAATTCCCTATCATGAATGTGGTCATTATATATGGCCAATATATACTAATAATTTTTTTAAAAAATAATTTAAAAATATATTTGATAACTCCAAATTTATTTTATCTTTATGAAAACACATATCATAATTCAGGTACTTATAATTTCTTCATCTTACCATTGTTTTAGTTTTCACTCTGTGTTTAAAACATGAGCTTCTCTCACTAGTTCCTCATTGCTAAGAAAAAAATGCCTGATACTCAAAGATAAAACAGGAAAGGTTTATTTCAGCCCACAGTTTGTAGAGATTTCAGTCCATAGTTGACTGGCCACAAGGCAGGATGACATGGCAGAGGAGAGACAGCTCATGACCTGGTAGGCCAAAGGCAGCAGACGGGAAGCAACAATCTTCCTTCTCACTTTTATTTCACCCAGGCTACAATCCTTTTGAGTGGTACCACACACATGCAGGTGGCCCTTCCCATTATCCAAACCCAAATCTATGCCAAACAAGTTTAGTTATCACATGCCCTTAATTCCACTATCACACACCCATGATCCAGCCACATCCCCAAAGCCCTACCTATGTGTATATAAGGCTTTCAGGGGACATCTAGACAGAAGCCATAACAGGTACATCCTTCATCTCTTCTCTGCAAGCCAGACCATTGTAGATTGGTCTAACTAGATATTTGATCTTATATTCTGAGCTGAATCTAATTTTCTTGAACATAGTCTCTTTTTTTTTTTTAAATCTGTTTAGGTGTGAAGGCTAAGGCTATAGTAAACCCATAATACTCTGTGTCTCAAAAATTTAATTAGAGAGCTAGACCAATTAAGTTACTACAGTTGCCTACGAAGTGCTAGATATATGTATCATGTGTAACCAGACTGGGGTGCCAATGTTGCAAAGTAGATGTGCTGAAGCTTACAAAACTACTTTGCCAGTTTACAGTGATTTCCACTGTTAACTTCTCTCTATTCTTTTAGGAACGATAAATAATTTCAAATACCCTAATATTTCATATATCCTAAGAATTTCACATATCCTTCCACATAATAAAAGAGGTAAGATTTTAGGACAAGATTATTGAAATTTTACAATATGACGTGGGTTGTAAATCCTACCTTATCGCAAATTGGGTTACTGTAAAATTTCCAAAGTTGAGGTCCAATTCTACTATGTATTAGCATTAACTTTCTTGACCAACATCTACACAGCAAAAGACATTTTTATAGCTAAAGAAGAAAGTAAATGTTTACCTCAGTTTCACTCTTTACCTCATTCCTACTTTCAAGGAAATGAAAATTCACAGCTCCCTTAGAAGACAGCTTTGCTATCATTTGCTAAATTTCAGAGGTTCTTGACTTTCAACATAGAACTCTTAAATCGAGATCCTCATTTATGGTATCATTTTCCACTGGGTCTGCACAATAATGAAAATAATATTCTACTCTAGTTTAGATAATTCATATTAATCTTAAATTCAAAATGTAAGGTTTTATTTTTTTAAATGATACTTTTTCTATGTAGATTACCACCCAAGAAAGTCCCATTATTTTATTCTTCTGATGCAAAAGAAGCTATTTGGAGACAAGGAAAGCAAAAGCAAGGTCTCTGAAAAATGGAAAGGAAAAATAATTTATTTCTCAACCAGTGTGCATTACTGCTGCACCTGAAGCTACAGAACATATTTTGATACTCATAACAAAAGAGAAGGAAGGTGTTTCCATTGAATCAGGCAGTTTAACTTTGCAAATGAAGGAATTTCCAAAAACAGTGAGGTCATATAATTATAAAGTGTATACGTGTAGAAACTGAAAAAGAGACAGTACTTGTTTACATAGACACCTATGATTTTATCAGGGCACTTGAAGTTTTCAATTTCTCTTCTTTCATATCTGAGAGGAATTAAACATCACAAAGATACCAAGACAATATATCTAGTAAGAAGGCGACAAAAAGGAGAGATGTATACTACTGATGAATGGCAGAGTACTATATTTCCTTGATGTCTTATTTCTTCTTTTTGTGAAAGAATTGAATTGAGAATCAAAAAGTAAAACTCAATTTGTAAAGAGAGAATGAAATCCTAAGATATGATTCTATTTAAAGGTAATATGTGACTACTTCAGTGGAGTGAAGACTTCCTTTCTCTGACTCATGATATTTTAGTACTCCAAGAATATGTCTGGATGACACCTGAACCATCATAGTGCAGAGAAATAGAAGTCAGACAGGTGTATGGCTTGGAATCTCTGTTGATAAAATCACGAAAAACTGACAGCAAAGATGGTTGGAATAATTAGTAATGTTTGAAATACTCTATCAATAATTATAAATTGAACATTATTTTCAGTATGTAGAAAGTCCTCCAATAGATTGCTATATTTTTTGACATTTTATATCCTGTTTTCCATTTTTATTAATAATTTAATAGACATATAGAATAATATTTTCATATGGAGACATGTCTAAAAATTGAGGAGACAGTTAAAAGTTTAAATGGTATTATTGGTGTCCAAATGGTCCTTGATAAATGTGAGTGATGAACTGCTTATGACAAGATAATACTCAATGGAAATTGATACAATGTGTGAAGGGTGCTTTCTTTTTCTTTGTTTTTTTGTTTTGTTTTTTTTTTTTTTTGGTCTTTTCTTGTTTGCTTGTTTGTTCATGCTTATGGACAGCATAAAGAGATTTAGATACAAAATAGCAGTTATGAGGAAGCACAGAGGACTTTTTTTACAGAAATGATTCTAATACCTAGGTTGTAGGACTATAGTATTGTAGGCCAACCTGGTTTGAGGTCCAGCTCTATCCACGAGTCAATGAAAAAATGTAAAGCACCGTGGGTTACAGAAGGTTGGACTTAAAAGTGGATATACCTGCAGCTACTTGCACTGAGGAAGTTAAGAATTCAATGTACTCTCTCCTCATCAGTCTGTAGATGGAGTCTTTCATTTTTTGCAATGAAATAGAATAAGCTCTAAATGAGATGCTGACAGACTGGGAGATGAGATATATCTGGATTTGAGGTCTTACTACAGAAGTAACTATTGAGGATTGAAGGATGTTGACTGTGGAAAGAAAAGGATACTTTAGAGTTTAACAACCTCAATACTTTTAAGGGCTTATACATAGACAAAAGCAGGTATTTTACTGTGACTCTAAGTTAGAGAAAAGTAATGAACTGTGTGGTGAAACTTCAGGGGAGAATATTTTTGCTTGCTATAAGAAGGGCAAAGGCACTAAGAATGGGTATCTTCAGCAAAAATGAGTGCAGATAAAGGTGGCTTAAAGTTGGAAGAGATTCAGAAAAATGATTCAAGCATCAGATGAGTAGTTAGATTCAGTGTCTTTAGCATTTGCTGCATCTCCTGGAATAATTCCAGGAAAAGATATAGAGTAGACAAATGTAACAAAAGTTGAGGCTAGAAATTGAATGAGAGATAGTACTTGTTTCATGAGGCCAACTGTGGATTTTATCAGGTGATTTACAATTTAATTTTATTTCTTTAATATTTTATTATATTTATTTTCTCTTTATTAATACACTCTAATCATATTTTAAAATCTTTATCAAAAAGTTCTTCATCAGTTCATGTAAAAGTGAACTTTTCTAAAGTTCTTGTTTTAGTGTAGCAAAATGCAGAAAAATAAGAATGCCCCCTTTGGTGAATATGCATGCTTGTGTAAATCTGGATGTTTAATAACACTGCAATTTGAGGACTTCAGTGGACTAAAGCCATTCAAAAGGTTTTCCTCTGTATTCAAGAATCTCTAAAAATAAAAAAAAATTAAATATTAGTGGCACATTTATCAACTGTTGACAAATCCTGTACCTCTTTAAGAAACAGATGCTAGAAGAAATTAGAAATTATCCCTAAATAAGCTCTGGAATTTAACTTGTGATTCTCATGCCCCAGACTCCCAGAGGGCTGGTTTTATAGGCATATGACCACACCTGGCTTAACTGTTGAAACTGCAAATGGTTTCATGCTGGGATTATAACCTAAATGTTTTCTGCTTTGTCGGGTTGTGTTTTATGTTGTTAGATTCCTCCTCCTCCTCTTCCTCCTTACAACCATTGGCATTTCCAGTTTGTGAGCTTCTTCAGTTTCAAGTCTGAGATGTATGAGGCAAAAAGAAAATCCAGGGAACTCAACACAATGTCATGTCACTCCTCAGAGACAGAAGTCCTGTTTCTATCTTTCTTTCTATCATTCAGAATCTTCATATTTTTTGCACACAGTATGCACAATTTCAATTTTCAGAAAACAGGGTGAATAAGAAGACATATACCTATCCAGCAAACATCAGTCTTTATGTAAATCAGACACCTGCGTCTAGAGATTCCCATATTTTATCAATGGACTCCACAGATACTTTGCAAACATTGGATCAGATGAGGATGAAGAGTCAGTCAAAGTGTAGGACTCACACAATTTCTTTGACCAAAAATATACATTTTATTTATGTGCAGAAATAATTTGTATTCAATGTGTTTTAAATGATAGCACTTCCTAAAGATAGCTGTTGATTGTGAAAATCACCTTTTCCATTTGGTAATTCTGGATATGAGAAGTCATTGCTTGAATAGCATCTTCCAGTAATGACTCTCTCCACAAGCAAATGTCTATCTGGGCCCTACAGTTAGAAAGAACACGCTCTTGCCTGCACTCTCCTTACCAAGTCTAATGCTCGTGGCAAGGCCTCCTGTATCATGGAACATTGATGAAGGCAATGTGTCAAATTGTCACTCACTAGAGAATCCATTCGCAGACCTCATGATTGTGTGTGATATCAACCATATCAACCCAGAAGACTTTCCAGAGGAACAAGTATCTCCCTGAAGACTGAAGCACATGCTGACTGGTATCAAATTCCCAAAAGAATTTGTTTTGTTTTGTTTTGTTTTGTTTCTGGTACTGGGAATTGAACTCAAGACCTTGTACTTGCCAGGCAGATGCTGTGTCACTGAGCTATATCACCGACACCCCTACTAGAATTTGTAACTATCTAGATGCAATATTTCCCATGCTCTGTAACTCAGATGTAATCAAGGAGCCACTATTTCTCACAGACTTCAGTAAACTGGACTCTGCCTTCAATAGTATAGCATGAGGAAAAGTCTGGCTTACCATTCCTGTGACCTTTGTCTGCTTATGTTGTGATGGAACATTTATCTTCAGCTGGAGGGAAAGGTCTTCTTCATTCAGAGTTAGTCTACAAGTTAATTTGGCCTCCTTTCAAATACTTTTTCAAAGCCAACAGCTATTTCACTAAATGTTTAGGTTTGGGAAAGGGGTTCCATTGGAATTTATGAAACTTTCTCATTCTCTTCCTGGACCTTCAGTCCTTTTCCTTCCAATCCTACTTGACAGTTTTGAGGTCTAACCATAGCTCAGCTGCAGTCCCCCTGAATGTCCTCTACCAACTCTCTAAATAAACACATTTCTAACTGCTTCTGACATAGCACATTTTAAAATATGGTGTAATTGCCTGTTAGTATTTTAAACAATTAAAACAATACAGAATTTCACAACAAGATGGTAGGAAATTAACAATGGTTATTATATTTCATATTGTTATCTTCAAAGTAGTTGCTCAGATCACTACAGATAGGCCTGCAAAATTGATCAGACAGTGTAAGCACTAACTGTTCCTTTCAATGAACTTGTACTCCATCAATATTTTAATTCTATGTTGGTGGAAACCTCTGCTGCTATTTTCAAAGCTGTAGACTCTGTGCCATTCAAATATGTATTGATACACTCAAGTATGTATTCATATAATTATTGATAAACATATTGATGCATCCAGATATATATCAGTATTGATTCAACCATGCTTTCACTTTTTATTGGAGAAAAAGCATCTAGTTCTAAATGGAGAAAAACCATTCAGCATACTACAGATGCCTTTGCTGTCTATATACACATGCACTTGTGCACACACACAAATGCACACGAGAGGATTTAGTTAGGTGATCGTCTGGGAAAGGTTGATAAATACTTTATTTGAGATTTTGTATTTTTTTTCTTTTTAAAATTGTGTCAACTTGGAGATGAATACTAACTCAGAGTTACAAAAATAACTTCATGGACATATCAACTATGCATTTCAGATTTTAGGGTAAATCATGTAAGCAACATTGGGTTATCTTAAGGTTTTCCAAAGTCATCTAGAAAAAATTCAATAATAACTTTCTAATTTTTCTTCAATTGTTTATTTTTATGTTTTAAATTACCCCTAAAATGTTTTGAAAAAATATAAATGTATGTTTGTTCTAGAAAGGAATTGTATGTATTACTAAGAAGAAATTATCCAAAATATATTATGCTTTTAAATTAATCAAAAACTCCATAAATTTGATGATTTTTAAAAGGGTAGCCTGCTAAATCCTCTGTGACACTGATTTGTGAAAATGTGCTTAACCATGAGTAAATAAAAATAGCAAAAGTGGTTTAGTTTTAATATAATTTGGTTAATTTAAGGCAATACTAAAAAATTCACAACAAAATATGTACTGAGTTTGAACTGCACTTTCTTCTTTTTCTAAAGCACTATCATATATGCTATTGTAATGATGTTTGTGGATCTCCTCTATATTGACTGGTATGTACCATTATCTCCAATTTACAAATAAGGTTAAATGACTGGCAAAGAATAACACACATTTAGTGGTAGATTCAGAGCTTTAGCATAGGCTTTTACAGTTTTCTTCTTGTAAAGGAAGCTGTTAGAGAAAGAGAGAAAGACACCTCCTGAAAGAAGGAACAATCTCGGACTAAACTTCAGTATTTTGAAATGAGTTTTAAGGTAGTAGATGACTCTACGAATACTACCTCATTGTGCTTTTCTGGGTAAAGAAAATAGCAGGCAGGTGCTACCTTTTCTGCCTGATAAAGCTTAGTGTACATTTGGCCTCTTGCTTGGGAAGATAAATGAGCTAACTTCAGGGTTGTGTCTATAGGCAGATGATTGAAATTCATGGAGGTGTTTATATGCATTCAACAGAGTATTTCAGGCAGTACATTTCTGCATGGGTGGCCTCAAAGGGAGTGGATGAATGGAAACTGAAAGAAAGATTGTTTGTGGAGAGGAAATGAAAGGGATTAGTTTCTATGGAGGCCAGGCAGGTGACCTAGTTTTCCCACACTGGAATGTATACTCTGATGGACACTTTTTAAAAGACAGAATAAAAAAAAAAATACCACTTGGATAGAGGACTGATTTTAGTTTCCAGCCAATTCACATCAAATTTCTTTGAAGGGGTTTTCTGATCTCAAGAGCAGCTTTTATTTAATATGTTTCAGGTGCTGGGTTTATCTGAGTCTCAGATAGTCACACAGAGCTGAAGCCTTGATTACCCAGCATGCCCCTGGCCCCAGCAGGTGTTTCTTTGGGTCTTTCAGTCTAAATAAACAGGAAATTCTGTGATCCTCACCTCACAAACCTGTTTTCAGAGCAGCTCATATGCATCTTCCAAAAAATTTCATGTAATTCTGAATATTTCTCCTTTATGAAAGGCAGATCAGTGAGTGCACAGAGGGTAGTGGGAAAGAAAATAGAAAATTGTTGGACTGGCTATATGTGTGTATCTTCCTATCTCCAGCAGCTAACAGATATTGGATTTGTTGGGGGAACTCAGCAACATGCATTGAGAAAGCGCCTCCTACAACTGACCATAACTATCTTCTAAATCAAGAGATTCTGAAAATAACTCATTTGCCACAAATCATTGGTGGAAATAATTATTGATTTGCTTGATAGTCTAATGATCTTCTGAAAGAGTTCAGCTGTGGTTAGAGTTTTTATTACCGTACAAATAGTGAGTAAAGTAAAATACATATCACAACCAAACATTGGTGGGAGCTTTTGAACTCCACACTGAGAATATCTATCAAGCCGTGCTTGATAGATGATAATATCCATTGACTATGTTTAAGCAGCCTGAAATATGTAGGCTGGGCTTGGAGTGAAAAGATGAATGTGTTTATCATGCATGGTGAACATCCACATAAGTAATGACAGCTTTTCCAAGCCTTCTCCAGAGCCTCAGACTAACTAATCATTGTCTTCGCTAAAGTGACCCACACATATGGCAAAGTCAGTATTTTCCACTTTGAAGAGCGAGACATTGTTCTGCCTTCTTGGTCTCAAGAAATGTCCATCTGCAGGTGCCAGACACATGAGGGCTTCCATTCTTTCATCTTTCTTTTTTCCCACATATAACCAATCTTTAAACCCTATAGTTTCTACCTTCAAAATGTCTTGTGAATCATTAAATTTGCTTCAACTCAAATGTCACTAGCTTAGTAATGGGCTTTGTCCTCTCTCACCTGTTTTATTATCTACTTAATTTTTCTGTGATGCCAGTGTCCACCTTAGAATTCACTCTCAATACTCCAGCCAAGATAAAGCTTCCAAACATGCACTTTTGAAAATAGTATTATAGTAGAATTCAAATTTCCTAGTAACAATGGCCATATTTAAGCCTTATGAAATATCACATACAGGCCCTCCATTGCATAACTTCCAGAAATTATCTCAATGAATTTTATGAACAATTTCATTAGTTAAATACAGATATATTGCAATCTTCCAAATAAAAATCTACATTTTAGGGAGACAAGATTTTAGCAAATGCAGACAGCTATAAGTGGTGGAGCCAGAGTTTCAACTCAGCCAGTATGTGACATCACACAGCTCATTCAACCTTGATCTTTTTTAATGCATTCAGAAGTTCCTCTGGCTTGGCTTCAAAAATGAATCAACATCTTTTTTCTATAATCTAGGTATTCAACCACACTAAAACCATTTTAATATTTTGTTGCCCATACTTCTTTCTCAGCGCAATTAGCATTTCCATTTTTTATTATGTCTTTCTTTTAGGAGTGTATACTTTATTTCTGCACATTCTTATATGCATATAATGAACTTTGATAATGGTTACCTTTGCATTGTCCCTCCCTTACCTTTTTCTGCCCTTACATTATTACTTTTCTGTTTTCTAAAAGTCTCCCTGCATGTTTTCATCCTTTTTTCTTTTTTTCTTTCTTTCTTTCTTTCTTTCTTTCTTTCTTTCTTTCTTTCTTTCTTTCTTCTTTCTTTCTTTTTCTTTCTTCTTTCTTTCTTTCTTTCTTTCTTTCTTTCTTTCTTTCTTCTTTCTTTCCCTTCTTTTTCTCTCTTTTCTTTCTTTCTTTCTTTCTCTCTCTCTCTCTCTCTCTCTCTCTCTCTCTCTCTCTCTCTCTCTCTCTCATTCCATAGATGAGAGAAAACATGTGATACTTATCTTTCTGAGTCTGGTGTATTTTGTTTAACATGCTGATCTCCAGTTTCATCTATGAAATTATGTTATTCATCTTTATGGCTGAATACTACTCTGGTTTGTGTATATACAACAGTTTTTATTTGTTCACACACTGATAGGTACCTAGGCTGATTCCATAGCTTACTTACAGTGAAATGTGCTAGAATAAACATGTTATACAGGTATTTCTATTACATGCCCCCTTTAATATTCTAATATATGCCACAATCTGAAAATGGATGGATCTAATGGTAGCTCAGTCATTCAGATTTTTGAGGTAATTCCACACTGATTTCCACAGTGGCTCTACTAATTTACATTTCCATGATCAGACTAGAGAGTTCCTTTTTCTCACATCCTTGCCTGCATTATTGTTGTTTGTACTCCTGATGACAGTGATTCTAACAGGTGTGGGATGGAATCACAGTGTAGTTTTGATTTGCATTTTCTTGTTTGCTAAAGATGTTGTACATATTTTAAATATTTATTGGATATCTCTATTTCTTTTATAGCTTTAATTTTCTTTTTCTATCTTTGCTTGGCTTTTCCATAAGTGCAAATTAGATGCTACTTCTTCCAGGAAACATTTCCTGAGTTTCCAAGGATAAGCAGAAAGTAAGATTGATGTCACACAAAATTGTCTTTTCCCGTCCAGTGGAATGAAATCAGAAATCAACAGCAGAGAGAATCCTGAAAAATTTACACATATGTGGATATTAAGGAATACTTTTCACACAACCAGTGCACCAAAGTAGAAATCATGAGGCCAGTTAGAAATTTAGATATGAAAGAGGGTGAAACACAACATTCCAAAACTTTTAAGATGAAACAAACTATGTTACACTTGCAGATGCTCAAATGTAAAAAGAGAGAGAAGAAAGAAAAAAAAGGAAAGGAAAAAAGAAGAAAAGATTTTAAATCAGGAAGGTGGTGTTAGTAAAATGGCAGAATCGGAGACCCCTCACAATCTTCTTCCAAAGCAATACTTTGGCAGCCGCTGGTAGATGGCTTGAGGAAGAGTTGTGAACGAAGTTGTAAAACCTCAACTGAGGCTAAGATCAAAGATGTAACATTTAAAACGTCAGGCCCATGTCCAGTTAGCTGCATCACTCTCCTTGGTACTAGCTACAGATGCAGAAACAGCCATTTCTCCATGGACTCAGTCCCATTTATGTATTATCAGGTTAATAATGTCCCTTAGTTATTGTGGGTTGATCAGGTCCACAATCTCCCAAACAAGTGAACAGCAAAGGCTAAATAAAAAGAGGTGAGTGCAGTGATTTCAGGGCTCCGAGAGGATCAAAGCCTTTTCACAGATTTTGAGATTCTCTAAAGGCTAAGAGCAGGAACTTCTCTGGGTGGTCCTGCCTGGCAAGGGCAAGGTCATGAGTTTGATTCCCAGTATCAAAAAAAAAAAAAAAAAAAAAAAAAAAAA
>NW_004955402.1:28886821-28953027 GCF_000276665.1 Chinchilla lanigera | reverse complement strand
AACCAGGTGTGGCATACCTGAGGCTATCATCTTTATCTATTTGAGATCTGATCCAGGTGTCCCTGGCTGTGATCCTGTCTTATCCTTTGAGGATTTCCAGGTTTGTCTAACATTACAGGCCTTAGTAGGAATTAGTGACTCACAGAGGTTCACTTACTATGAGTCTACTGCCCATCTCCAGACAAGCAGCCTAGGCCTTGGATAGACTCACAAGTAAATATGAAAAGCCAATTGGTTAATTTAAGTCCTGCTCAGGGCTGCTTTGTAGTGGTGTCCATCACATAGGCCTGCCGTCAGCACCTTTGTCAAGGGGTATGGGAAGGATCCACATGCATTTGTGTTCCAGTTGCCAATTCTATTGAGCTTAGTCCTGATTCAGACTCTTAAGAAGCTCACTGTAGTTATCACCACTCTCTGTCACAGCTAATAGGCATATGAAAATGCTTGATATCATTATTCATCAGGGAAATATAAATAAAAACAGCAAAGAGATGTCACTCATCCCTAGTAGCATATCTATAACAAAAAAAATTAACAATTCTTGGTAAAAGTGTTGAGAAATCAATATCCTCATACTTTGCTGGCATGCATGTAAATTTTGGCGAGAAAATGTTTGGTAGTTCCCCCAAAAACTTACACATGGAATTAATATGGCAATCACCAATTCACTGCAAGAAACATACACAGAATAATAATTGTTGAAAACTGTACTTGTACATGAATGTCCTTATCTGTCTTTATTCACAAGAGTTAAAACATACAAGCGACCCAAACATAAATGACAGAATGAATAAACAAAACGTGATATACAGTGTAATGGGGTACTATTCAGCAATAAAAAGGAAAGAATTCCTTATGTATGGTACAATTCCAAATGAATTGTAATATTCTTTGCTTCCTCCATCCTTTCCTTCTTCCCTTCCTTCCTTGTTTCCTTCTTTCCTACCTTTCTTGTTTCCTTCCTTCCTTCCTTCCTTCCTTTCTTCCTTCCTCCCTTCTTTCCTTCCTTCTTTCTTTTCTTCCTTCCTTCTTTTTTCATTTTCTTTTCTGAGACATTATCTTACTAAGTTGCCCAGGCTGGTATCCATTTTTAAAAAAAAAAAAAATTAAAATTCCTTAACCTCTAGACTGTCTGGTATTACAGAAATTGGTCATCAGACCCAGTTGACTGTGGCATTCTTTATATGCAAAATGAAAGAAGTCAGACAAATTATTTTATGATTCCACTTATGTGAAATTTATTTCAATGAGAAATTTTAGTCTATTATATCCATTTTTAATTATATTGCCTGGGCTTTCGGTGTCATACGTAAGAAATTGTTGCCAAATCCAATATCATAAAGCTTTTCCCTATTTTTTTCCTTAGAGTTTTACAGCTCTCACTATTATATTTAATAATATAATATTACAGAGTATATTAAGATCTTTGCTCTCTTTTGAGTTACTTTTCATATGTGGCATAAGATGAGCCCAAACTCATTATTGTGGATTTACATATCCATTTTCTCAGCTTCACTGGCACTCTTTTGGAAAGTTATTTGGCTGTATATTTTGTGGCTTATTTCTAGATTCATTATTCTATATGATTCATCTGTACTTCTCTCTGTATACAAATATCTCACTCTTGATTACTGAGGCTTTGAAATAAGTTTTGAAATTGGTAAATGTGATACTTCAAACATGTGCTTTTTAAAAAACTGCTTTGGGCTTTTGTCCCCTAAGATTCCACATGATGTTCTGCATGGACATTTTAACTTCTTCAAAAAGTAGTTGGAATTTTACAGGGTTGGAATTATATTTGTGGATTATGTACGATAGTATGAACAATCTTAGCAAAATTAAATCTTCAAACCCATGGGTATAAAATGCCCTTTTATTTTGTGTTTTTTATTGCTCTCTGCAACACTGTACAGTTTTTAATATATGCCTTCACATATTTATGTTTATTTCTAGGTATTTGATTTTTGATGCTATTGCAAACAGAGTTGATGTGGTGATTTCCTTTATTCATTGTGTTTACTGAAATACATTTTTTTTCTTTCATGGAATTTGTATTCTTCATCCTAGTTGAATTCATTTACTCTGTGTGTGACACAGTGTGTAATTTTCAGAAAATTTTACACGTAAGATAATGTTGTCTGTGACTCTAATTCAAATATTCTCTATTTCTTTCTCTTGCCTAGTGGAGGCTAAGACTTCCTGTACTGTGTTAAATATAATTGGAGAAAAAGGACAATCTTGTCATACTCTTGGTTTTTCAAGCACAGTTTTCAGCATTCTACCATTACCGTGTTAGAATGTGATTTTTCCAGTGCATGGTTAGAAAATAATTGATAATTTTTCCCATAAGGTTTTCTTGAGGTAACATCACTAGGACTTCTGAGCTCATGAAATTCATCTGATGAACAAAAACCCTACCCAATTTCACTTTAAGCAGAAATTCTTTTTCCTATATTTTCCTGAGTTATACTCTTCTTGATTTGCATAATTTATTTGAATAATATATCTGATAATCTGTGTGTAATTTATTTAGAAATTTTGTATTGTGATGAATCTAAAAATTTATCATAACTTTTCGCTGAATATAAATTTCATCTTGTGTTTTTCAGAAGATGCTTATAAGACTCAAGTTAGGATTGACAATGAGCCAGCATATTTGGACATCCTGGATACTGCTGGACAGGTATGTGATCTTTAAATCCAGTATCTGAGACTATTTTATATTTTAATTTTATATTGTATGCACAAAAAATGACCTTTAACTGTTCAAACAGAACATATTTGCCATAACGGTGAATAATTAAAGTTGAAAAGAATGCCATGAAAACGCCATGAAAATGCCATAAAATTTACTGAATTTAGTACATATTAAAGTGTAAATGTAAGTGTAATCTTGCCCATGAAAATTTGGAATTAATAAGACATCCTATTATTCTTCTCGAGATGTTTGCAAGACACTAGCTTATACCAAAGATGAAAATAACTTTTACTACAGACTTTCTTGTGAATATATAAAAGGAAGTTCTGTTTAGCATATATATATATGTATATGTATATATATATATATATATGTATGTATTTACAGAACAAAGGATAGAGCCATTTTAATAGAATTAGTGAAATAACCAAGAGTTAGCATAATCTACTATTTCAGTTTGCAAACCTGAAGGAAATGGTGCAGGAGAAGGAGGAGAAATAATTCACTTGAAATATAAAAATAGGTAGAAAAATGATTACACAATAATTTTAAAATATGAGGAATGGTGTCATAGTTATAGCATTCTAAAGTCTCTGGTGTGTTTAAAAGGGTAGATGTTTACTTAAATTCATACTTTTCAAAGAATCATGTTAAAAATAAAAACATCTATTAAGTGTCAAATATATACCATGTCACTTAAAAATGGGCAAAAAGAAATGAGAGCAATAAATTAAGGAAGATATTTAGTGTCATAGAAGACCAAAGAAAGAAAAGATAAAAATAAGATAAAGGAAATTGTATGTATAGAATATAATTGTATCAAGAATCAAAATAAATGAAAATGGATCTATATTTCCTTGAATAGACAAGTAATCTCAATGGAATATTAAATGAAAGAATAAGACTGACCTATACTAGGTTTAAAAGAATCATAAAGATACAGAAAAGAAGCATATTAAAGAATGCAGCAGGACAGGGACTAGCTGAATGGCAGTTACCTCGCATCAACAAAGCCTTTGCTTAAATCCCCACCACTGTATAAATAAATAAATAAATAAATAAATTTTATTTTTTCATGTTTATGTGCCAGTACTAAAAATAACTAGTAATTGAAATATTGATTATGTAAAATCACTAGAACTAGGTAGTCAATTTCTACATTTATGAGTTGTATAAAGACTATTTGAAATCTATATATTAACAATCTTATTTGTTTCTAGGGACATTTGGACAACGAACTTATGGGGGAAAACCCATGGGGGATATTTAGAACGGAAAATTATTTCAATCATTTGAAAGGACTGTTTTATTGAAGGCAGAGTCCTCTTGATTTTCAGGGGAAATAAAGGACTAATTAGAAGAATGTTGAGTCTATTCAACTGCAACCAACACAATAAGGCCTTTCTTTTTAGAGATTGAAATCTTAGAACTAGAAAGTCTAAATAGTAAAAGCTGGATTATTGAAAATGCTCAACCAAAATTATCCCCTCATAGAAACTGAAATTCTTCATTTGTTGAATTAGTTCAGTCTACACTCCATAGCATACTTGTGGACTTATCTGGCACCAACTGTAAAGTTAATGTAACAATAAATAGCCAGTATATTTCTCTTCCCCATGGTTATAAGTCTGGGCATACCATCACTCACATTGATGGGATAAAGGCCAAGGAGACAACATGCTCCTTCTGACCCATAAGCTGTAGGGGGACAAAGAGGTTTCTACTATTTTCCAAGGAAAAAAACATGTTTCAGGTAGCCCCTGGACTTTGGAAAATGTGGGAACATGAAAAGTAGAATGAAGCCCATTGCAAAGAAAGAAAGCCTACTACTCTACTTAAGCCTAAAGCAGATCTGGTCCAGCTACCACACAGATCTTGGGAAGTGGAAAAATCAGCAACAATAGTTGATTTAAAATGTTAACTTTAAAATTGTTTGTCGTATCCATTATTAAGGCAAACACTGATCAATACAGAGTAACAATGGAACAGTTTTAGTCTGGTATAGCAGGAGATGGGGAAGAACATCTATCTAAGGGTAAAATAGTGAATGATGAAAGACAATTCTAAGCTACTAGCTCTAGTAATACACCAAAGTACGTAAGGCTAAACTGATGGTTATATGGTGGCTCCCAAACTATTTTTTTTGTTTGTTTGCTTTTCTCCGGTGCCAGGAACCAAACTCACGACCTTGCGCTTGCCAGGCAGGTGCTTTGCGGCTGAGCTAAATCCCCAGCCCCTCCCAAACTATTATTAAACCTGCACATGTAGGGTGTGGACTGTACAGTGGATTTAACGGAACTTATATCCTTGTAAGGGACAGGTGAGAACACCATTGAAATATCTTTTTATAATACCACCTTGTTGCTTTCAGTACTATTACCGTTCACATTTGTTGAAATTTACCATTCTTACACTAAATAGAGAGGACAAGCAGTAAAGCTATTAATCACTTTATCATGTAACAATTGTGTATCGTTAACACAAAATAGTGAAGTCGCTGTCCTCTTTGATGCAATACTAAAGGCCAAGACCCCACCTATTTTATGTTTAGGCTCACAGGGGAGAAATAGTACTGTCTCTTCCCCCACATTCCGAGCTTCATGGTGGATACCCCTATGGCATAAGACAGATGGAAAAAAAATGCATAACAATGTTTTTAACTGAGGATTTATGAAAGTCAGCAGTTTCACAGGATAAAGATAGACCTGATTACCCAGAAAAAATGTTCTTTTATTCTTAGATTTGGTGACCAAAGGATGGCTATCACAATTCCAATTGGAGAAAAGGGAGCCACCAACTAACGATAAATGAGGGTGGATTTAGCTGGGCTGTTTGTTCAGGTTCCTTTTGTCCTATCTGTGCCACACTCATTCTTTCTGAGTATAGAACAGAATACCTGCCACGTGAAGGTCTTCAAAGAGAAGAGATAAGAAAAGACCAGAGAGATCTTGTTGCTTCTATGGTTTTCCTAGTTTTAAGGTACATTTAGAGATAGCATGCCCTGTACACACACAGCCACACATATACCCAGCAGTGCCACAGTAACTCCATGGAGGAAAGGTGGGCATCATTAAGCACAGTATGAAATTGGAAAGGACTTTTACCTTACAGTATTCTAGGGCTTCGACTAGTGTTTTGTTTTTCAAAGTTCAACTTCTCTACCAAGTACTTTTTAAGTGTATGATTGATATTTTATTTTGTTCAGGAATTCTATTTCTGAAAGCAGGCAACACTGGGAAAGATTTAATTATTAGAAAGCATTTTCTTGCCAGGAGTTAAAAATTAGTTTTCTCTCTACAGTTTTTCTATAGGTCCTAGACCAATCCCTTGATAAATTGTACTACTAATTTTATAAACAGTAAGTTTTAAGCTTATAAAATTTAAGTGATTCATAGTATATAAATCTCTAGCGCCAGATCCAACTAGAAGTCCTTCATATTCATACTTTATTTTTTTATGAAATCCTTTTGTGTATATCAAATATTGCCATAGATTGTGAAAATGCAAAATACAGCAAACTCAGTATCTGCTTCCAAATGAAGTGTGAGCATAAACTTATTAAAAATTGTAGAAATTGGACATGGTGGCCCATGCTTCTAATCCCAGCACTATGAAAGCTGAGGCAGGAAGATTACAAATTTAAACACAATCTGGGCAATATAGTAGTTTAGAGAGAACTTGTCTCCAGATTAGCAATGAAAGGGAAAGAGGCTGGGAATGTAGCCCATGTAGGTCAGGGTGGAGGCCCTGTTCCATCCAAAAAAGTAGAAAATTGTGTTAAAGACTATGTTAAAACTACATAAATTTGCTAATGAGTTACCTCTGAGCTCCTAAATACATGAATCAAAAATTTTAAAAAGTTATCCTTTTTTAAATGATGCTCTAATAAAATTTGTCTAAATTCAATTTAATCTAAATGTATTCAATCAAACTCACCCTTAAAAATAAAAGCAAAGGTAGTTTTCCTTCAAATAGCCTACATTTTTTTGACAAGCCATTGTGTCCAGTACTGAAATATTCTCAACTTAAGCATTGCTCTAAACCTGTCTTCTTGCTGGATTAAGTTGTCCTGGAATAACAAAGAACATGGTGGAAATCTGTTATTTCATTTATCCCCCAAACAGCTCTGCAGTTTAAGCAAGTCCCTTAGCCAATCTGAACCTAATTTACTCATCTGTGAAATGAGAGAATTAGACTTGATCTCTAAGGTGTCTTCCAGATTTAAAGCCCTGTGATTCTCTGAATTACTATTGGCCTGATTTGTAGATAATTCTTTTCTGAAAGCTTTAATTGCTTTCAGGTCTTAAAGTTTGATTTTTTTCCCCCATGTTTGTAGCTTATCTATACAGAGAATATTTTAAGAAATATTCTTTTCTTCAAGATTCATCCTATTCCACAAATGGTTGTAAATATTGTAGAGTCTGAGGAAACAAAACTTGAGCTACAATTTTGCCAAACAGTGTATAAAGAGACTATGAAATAGTCCTTTCTCTGGGATAGTTAAGACAGCACCTCCCTAATTATATTGTAGGGTCTGTGGAAAGGCACCCACTCTTCAGTCAGCTTTTATTGCATTTTGATAGTTTTGATTATTTCATATGTGCTGATTAATTTATTGAATTGGTTCAAGCAATTTCACACTAGAATCATAAGTTACAAGACGCTGGATTTTAAGAAATCTCCCAATCTTCAATTTGCCAAGAATTTTCTTCAATTAGATGTTCTTTTTAACCAAGTGCTGCAGAAAGAGATTCTACTCCCCTACAACTTCCCAATGAAGTGTATTTTTTGTGTCGGCGCTTACCTAACACTGGGCTCTAATACAGGCCTTTGAAAACTATAATTTTCAAATGTGGATTCCTTTCATGTCAAATCATGTGATGCAGATATTACCTCCAAAAGTAAGGTGCATTTGAAGAAAATATTCTAAACTTAGCAGTTACCTCTATCTGAATGTCTTGCCTTTTAGTCAGAACTACGTAGGGTAAAAGGTGAAGGAAAAATATTTTAGAAGCTATTGAAAAAATAGCTAGTTATTAAAACGAAAACTGACATCGCAAGCACTGCCATTACAACAATCAAGAAATCTGACTGTATATATAAGGAGACAAAATACTTTCACAACACGACTCAAATTCTGAATTTATAGAGCTTTATCATAATCCTTGATGTTGAGAAAATGGTTAAGGCCATGATGAAGTATTGTGCTGAATAAACTGAAAACACTCATTGTTAGCATTATTATAATTAGAATGACAATGGACTATGACTTTTTAAGGACATTTTGGCTGGTACCTGCTCTATAGTAATTAATAGTTGTTGTATTTCTAGCACTGCCTTTCAATAAAAAGGTCCATTTTTGCCAATAACTTATGTAGTCATGCAAAATACTATCTCTTATTTTTAAGAAAGAGGCTCTAAAAAATGTCTATAAAACTGTTTGATTTAAATACACAAATTGGGAAACAAACCACTATAACGAATATGACCAAAAATAAAGGAGAAATGATTTTTAGTAGCCAAAACAAACATAAAAAAATCCATAAAATAAATTTCTGTGTTGTTTATAATCTTTCCCATGACAAAGGAGACTATCAACTTCTCATTCTGAGTCTACTTCCTATTTACATATTATATGGTATATTAGTTACCTATTTTAATTTAAAATTTTTACAACTAATTTAAGAAATGTGCTTATAAGAGTAAGTTTTTCAATAGTAAAAAAACCTAACAAGCTATCATTTAGGAACAAGAAAAATTATTTCAAAATGTAGCAAGAAAAACACAAAAATTATTTTAGAAGTATGCAGGTTTGTGTTTACAAGCTACAATGGCAAGCGTTTCTTTCACAAGATCCAATAATGACATTCATAAATAACACTATAATGCTATCAAGAGATTTTAATTACATATGGATTCTATGAAAAGAAGGCAAAAATTGTGCAAGTGTAAAGATTTGGCCATGATGACCATTTTAAATTAAAAGTATTTCTATTGATTCAAGGGGGCAAAATTAGCTGTCCATTAACTGTGAAAGGCTTATAGAAGCCAATAATAATTTCCTTAGTAATCCAACGTATTCAAGAGTCAACTATGTGAAATTATATATCTACACATGTCTGTATGTATTTCACATTAATAGCATGATGAATTGGCTATTCATAGGTTTGTAGTGCAATATTAACTTTTTCATGTTGATGCAAAAATAAGTAAAATCACTGTAGTCACCAGACATAAAGAATTTATACTTTTACTTCTGCAATTGTAAGAAAAGAATTCAGACCCAAAAAGAAATATTAAATTTCATTATCATACTTTAAACCATATCATCTTTTAATTTTCTCACAGTGAATTTAATTATCAAACCATGTTTAAGCATTTAATTATTCACTTGAGCAATATGCAGAACATTAAGATGTATATTTATCATGCATATTTTTTAGCTGAAACTTGGCAATTTTTAAGACTAAACCTGCCAAATTAAAAAAGATAATTGATTTACACTTGACATTAAAGTACTAAGTAAAATGAATATCAAAATTCTCTAAAGTACAGTTTTGACTGAAATAGCGAAAAAGTAGAATCTCACTCAATGACTTCATCATATATTTCTCATCTTCCCAGCTGTTATCAATTCTGATTTTGAAGGACAATCGCAGAGCTTTCTATTTTGTAATTACTGTTGGGACACAGTGAAAATAACTCACATTAAGAGTAGTCTTCAGCAGAAGGTCTGTGGTAGATTTGTAAATGTGTTCTATTTAATATTTATTGAAGTATCTATAAATAAAATTTAAAGTGACTCCTGAATTCACATATTGAAGCTTCTTCAATTTACAAATAAAGATATGGAACTCAGCAAAGTTAAGAGGCTTATACAAGGTCACATGGTTTCTAAATGTATGTCAGGCATCATCTTTGTACTATGCACATGGGTCCTCCCTAAAATCATACATTGAAGTAGTTAAATTACCTTTCTTAAATGCTATCTCTATGAAAATGAGTAGCATTGGACTATTTATAAGTGGTAATGCTTGTTATTTGTGTATTATTTTGGGAGATTATCAAGGATACATTTAAAAGAAATTTAGTTGGAAGGCAGTAGAGAATATCAACAAGAAAAAAATGGCTCAAAAATTCTGAGTAATAAATCAAAGAAGCATCTAAAAAACAAAAAAAGAGTACTATCAGTACCTGACTTTTAAGCACCATCCTTTCTTACATCTGTTATAATGTTTTGCACAAATTATTTTGTCTTCCCTGTTTTTTTATGTGCTGTATTGTCTGAATATTGATCAACTGTTACAGCATTTAGATTATCTAAATCAATATCACTATTGCATTCTGTTTTATGTCTATATGAATGATTGAACTACCAAGAACAATAGCCTATTAGTTAGCCCCAGTACTCACTTCATGAAGGAGGGACATTGAACAATAAGTTTGCAATAAAAATGAATGACACATATAGGTCACATATCCTGTTTTTGTCATATCAGACAGAAATGGGATACATAGCATTAAACAAAAGTTACTTATATCTCTAATATACTTTCTCCTTAGGTTAAAATAAACAGCCTTGATTAAATGTTAGTTAAAACATATTGCACTGTAATGTTCTGTCATAAAAACTAGCTTCCTTTTTCTTTGACAGGTGCACTATTCTGTATTGGACAGTGATTATGTTCACTGAACAGTACCAACAGCCAAAAGATTGAAGTCAGTTTCAAAGATATTTCCCACTATTAAAAAGTTTGGAATTCTTAAGAGGTCAAAAGTCAAGATCTTGCCAACTTAACAAAAACATTATTAACATATTGAAAAGGTAATTTTCAGTTACATTCCCAATGGAAACCAATTATGTTTACTCAGAGATGATAAGCAGAAATGAGGAAATCAGGAGGGCTTTTTCCCCAAAATGACCCATATCACTGAGGAAGTATATTTATACACAACACTTTCAATATTCCAGTCTGTCAAAATAAAAATGTAGCTGGGGATTGGCTCATGCCTGTAATCCCAGCTCTTCTAAGCCTGAAGCAGGTGGATCCCTGAGAGGTCAAGAGCACCTTGAGCTACATAGAGATTTGAAGGCCAGCCTAACCTATATAGAAAGACCTTCCTTAAAAAATGTGAATAATAATGTATCATCACCTCCCCACTAACTTTCAAGGAACAGGATATTTTGATGACAAATACAAAGTTTTATAAGAACTTTTCCTTTGATTACACTTTGTACTTCTTTTATAAGTACAGCAATACCATGACGCTAATTATTTTTCTGTGTTCCATTCAGGGTAATAGAGGGTGAAAAGGACCTAGAGTGTTTTTGGAAACCCTTGTATATCTTGACAGCTTTGAGCGGTCCATAAGGATTCAGAGAAAAGGAAATGAAAAACTGGCTTCTGGGGAGTATTTATTTTTATAATTGAAGAAATTGAATGCTTCTTTCTTCATACTATTTTTTCATTTTACAACCTGAATCTGCAGGTTGGAAAAGTCCATGTTGATATGGTTTGGATGTATCTTGCTTATCTCTCAGAGTTTCATGTGCTGAAGTTTGTCCTCAGAGCGATGATACTGAGGAGTAGTGGAAACCCTAAAAGGAGGAAGCTCCTGTGAAGTAACTGTGTTATTGGGACGTTGCCCTCAGAAGATATTAATGGTGGTCAAGCACAAAGTTAGTTCTCTGGAGAGTGAGTTGCAATCAAGGAGTAAAACTGTGTACCCCGACCCCCTGAATCTGGATTCCTTTCTCGCTATGTGATCCTTCTTCTCATATATTGTCCTACGATTGTTCTGTCCGCCATGTTGTGATGTAACCATAGGCCCCTCACTAGAGGCCCTCACTGACCCTCACTGACCAGTAAATATCATGGTCATGCTGTGGGGCCTCTAAAACTGTGAGCTAAACAAGTAATTCATTTCATAAATTGGATACCTCCAGGTATTTTTCAATAGCAACAGAAAACGGACTAAGATATATGGTATGGGAGAAGGGAGCTTTCTTTGTCCAGAAATCAGGACATGGATTTAACTGCAGGAATGTACAGACTCTGTGTCAGGTATACAGGAAGTGATAGAAAATTACACAGGAAATACCAAAGACCTTATACTTGTTAAAAGACAAATCTGTAATGAACTTAACTTCATTATTGATATTGATCACTTTAGAATAGAACAATATTTGTTCTATAAAGTAGATAAACTAAGCAAAAAGAGTGGTTTTATAGGCAGAAAAAGGCAGAAGAAAGTAGGAATAAGGAATAGAAGGAAACTTGGTCATTTCCAAGTTGTTGTGCAGTTAAAAGAGAGAAACTAATGTATCATGCAATCTCAGGTGAACCTGCTAGTTCTTGTTTTTATTTTTGAAATCTAGGCCATTTCAGAGTTCAGTATAATTGCATCACACCAAGCAGAAATGAATCCATTCTAGTTTGGTCTCATTTGCTTGGGTGCAGTGTAAGCACTCCATTTTTCTTTAAAGCCTCCTAGAATTTTCTTTAACATATTACATACTTCATAACTAAAGTTTGAAAATTAAAATGAGTCTATTGGTTTGTAAGATTTAAAAAATCCATTAATTGATTGTGTCATCTCCATTTATGGCCTCTTTTTAGATATACTAGAGATACTTCTTAATTATGTAACTTTTGAATCAATTGTGGAAAAAAATACTCATTTTCTGATTCATTTATTTTTTATTTTGTTCATTCATTAGTTCAAGACTGCTGTTGAACTCATTTCTATTATATCTATTGTTATTCTAAAAATCTTCAAAGGGCCTGGAAAACAAGTGTGTTTGCATTTTTTTGAAATCTAGAAACAGATCAAATTTGAGAAGCCTAACTTGTCCATTAGGAATCAATTCTCCAATTAGACAGCAGAACTACTAAATTGCTTTCATTGAAGGAGCTATGTTATTTTTTTGGACCAACTAACGCTAAATAGAATGCTCATTTTTACTACAGTGAGCATCTGCAGACAAACTGTGACCAAAAGAGTTGAGAGATATTCTTCCCAAGAGCAATTAAATGTCTTCAAAGAATCTTCCTTTAATCAATAGAATTTGAAGAAGAATGAATTTATGTAGGACTATCCTGGAACTTGTTTCTTACCTTTATTTTTATACTAATATCTTTTTAATTTTGAATTATTTTAATGAAAATAAAAGCAATAATGAACATCTCTTTAAGAGACTTCTATCAGTAATAGGAGGTCTATTTTAGAACATTTTGAAGGTAAATGATGAATCCACCCAATAGTCTATCAAGAACTTTGGAAACACTAAGAAATCAAAAAGTAAATTTTTCTTGGTGAGAGTCCAAGCTAAATTGTGCACCTTGATTTCTACTTTGAAGCAAAGCAGGTTGACTCTCAAAGGCTCTTCAGACAAACATGCTTTTAGGCCACAAGCCTAGTATTTCCGTTCCTGGATCTGGAATTTTTCTGGTGTCTTCCTACTTATTATCCAAAAACACTATTCTGCCATTCTGATTCAATTCAAATTTAGAATGAAAGTTATAAATACCTTATCTAATTGAAATTTTCAATGCACTTATATCAGTAATATTATAACGGGTCTACAAACTGAGTTCTTTAAAGGATGAAAATAATTTCCAAATTATTTTCAGTGGATTTTTCTCACATTACTTTATTGTTCTTCATAAGTTTCCTTATACAGTATAATACAGGAAGCCCCATTTAGGATAAAATGCAAAGTGTTACCATTTTTCTTTGCAGATACATATTCAACTTTGATGTCAAAGTCAAATTGCTGTTGTGGGAAGCTCAAAGTGCTTCCTGGTAGAAAAACTATTTTATTTCAGATAGGTTTCAGATGTAAGTATGAGAGAGATCTGTTTTCACAGCTATTAGAGGTTTTGCTCATGAACATTTCCCTCTTATATTTTTATATCTGAAATTTCAGAGAAATGAGCTAACTGAAGCTTCTCATTTTGCTACAAGAAGTCAGTAGGACCAATATGTCTCCAAGACATATTGGACCGTATTATGTAAACATGTATCAGATGTATTCCCTGACACATTATTCTAGTTAATGTCAAAATGCCAGATAACTTTATTTTATAGTTAGGATAGTCAACAAAAGTTTACTGCTTCTTTCACTTGGACTCTCTAGTAAGACCATAGGAAATCTAACCTTAATACCAACACATTGCTAGCTGGAGCAGGGTCAGTTCACTGGAAGAGAATTACATCTTCCAAAAGATCAAAGTGATGATGCCATTGCTGCTTCCTTGCTTAGTCCTGCCACATCTGTTCATATCTTGACCTTGTAGACTTCACAGAGAAATGAAGTACGTGATTACAATTGATAACTACTTAGTAGACGGTAGAATTAGAGTAAGTTGGGCTGAATATCTCTAGCTAAGTCTTGATTTAAATTCACATTATGATGATAATTATATTAGGGAGGCAGGGTCCCTTTGTTGATCCAAAATTGATATGTCAAGCAATAAGGTGAACAAACTAACTTCCCAACCATTTCCACAACTTGATCTTTATAACAACTTTAATGATATTCTTTGCCATCCACTTACTAAACTTTCTGAAAATAAATTTAAAAATTGAGAAAAGCAATTGCAGGATTTGAATCAGTTTTAAAATATTGAATTTCTTGCATTGTTTTGTAGTGCACCATTGGGACAAATGCTAGCTGAATATGTAGAGACTATGACATTTATGTTTTTCAATTTTTTTATTCAAAAAGTTTATGTATGAACTCTTTAATCCAGGACAACTTATAGAATAATCCTCAAAACTATATCTCCCCCATGAATATTACACCCCATGAATGATATTCTTCTTGAAATATAGCTCTACATTCTTAATTCTACAAATCAGACTTTTCAAGATGCAAGGAGATACTTTAGGAGCATAAATAATAAATTAAAAAGCCAGGGAAATTAATTTTAAAGTTTAGCGAAAGATAGTTGATTAAAATATGCAAATATATGAGGTTTTAAGAATTATGTTGAGTAACAAGAAGGCAATTTTTATTCAGTGCTGCAGTAATGAAGAGCACTAACCTGATGACAAACAAATAAACAAACACATCCATCTCCAAATTCACTGGGAATGTCACATTCTATCAAATCTTGATGGATGTCTACTAGTAAAAATCCTTTTATAGATTTTGTTACAAAAGTATAAGATAATATCTTTGTCTTACTTTATTACAAAGCTCGTATTAACTTGCAGTTTAGACTCATGATCTTTTATGGGTACTACTGTAAACACTGGCAACAACTCCAAGAATGTTCCCAAAGTCTTTTTAAAGGTGTGTACCTTTTAGAAGTTTTTCCCATGTACGTAATTACATTCGTTAATGTAGTCTTCTATAATAATTCTGAAATTTCCTTCTGAGGTGAAGCTTAGCACAACAGATCTTCATGAAGATTCAGTGTCCTTGAAAATCTACCATAGAAAAGTAAAGCATGGAGAGAACTTAAGACATTCCAGTTCATCTATACAGATGAATTTTCTAGTTGTTATTGATATAATTTATTTTTAAAATACTCTGTATAACCTCACTACATGCTTGGTAGTGTATATCACATCCATCTTTTCTAGAAATTTTGCTATATTTAATTTGGTGGAGAGTTAGCAAATGACGCTTTCATCAAGGACCCCATGTATGTGGGGATATGCCTAGACATCACCTCAGAACTTTCTCATACTTAAACAATAGATAACATCACTCATTTCTTTTGCATGGCTGCAATGTTCTCACCAGGCTATTGACTCCCTAAATTAATGATTAAACCCTAAGCAATGGTTTATAGTGCAAAAAAGTTGTGAACTTTTATTAATGCAATAGTTTCATCACATGAATTACCCCAAATGGAGTGTAGTGACCTAAATCTGTCAAAAGATTGGTCCCTACAGCCTCATAAGATAAAAGCAACATTCTAGCCTGAATCTTCAATTTTGTTTGCTTTCAGACAGAATGAACTTTTCATACTATGTAAATTCCAGAAAATAAACTGATGCGTGAACATTTTCAATAAACCACAAATCTGTCACTTTAAAGTTAGTGTCTGATTAAGATATAGAATAGAAGCCATAACTTATAATTTTAAGATTTTAGAGTGATAGTGTAATACTTGTCAAGATGATCATTGGGTATATGTTAATCCTGGAAATCAGAAAAGAAATTTTACTTTAATCTTTAAAAGCTGTATATAAAGCATTTTTATTCATTATTTTAAAAGGATAACTTTTTTTTTTGTTTTTTTCGGAACTGGGGATCAAACTCATGACCTTGCATTTGCCAGGCAAGTGCATATACCACTGAGCTATATATCCCCAGCCCCAAGGATAGCTTTCATACTGACAAAGTTCCTGTACTATTTAACTCTTGCATTTTAAAATGCAAATACTATAATAAGCCCCAATATTATTTTGTAAACAGTAAAGATAACAAATTTAGTTATCAGCTTTTACTAAGAACCTCTAAAATTCACACATGAAACTGGATATAAGAATTAGTGTGATCAGACAAGACCGGGTTTGCCTTAAAGAGCTGGTCTAGTACAGAAGATAGATACAGTGCAAAACAAAAGCATAATAAATGAACATTTTCAATGGTGCATAAAGACCCCAGCCTAGTATGTAAGATGAAGGCTACTAAAGTTGGTAAGATGAGATGGGAGCTTGAGTTGGTAAAGCAGTTAAGGAGGAAAATAAAGTACTGAACATGGCATGTGTGTATGTTTGTAGCCAGAGCAATTTCAGAGACCCCTGGTACTGCTAGTTAGGGGCTATGTGCTAGCCAGGTATCAAACAGGGCTTAAAGATTCAATCTAATCTTGGAATAAAGTTAATCAGTTTGAGTTTTATTCCAGAAATAATTGGACATCATCAATGCAGAGTAAATAAAACACTGAGGTTGTATTTTTGAAAGTATCACTCTGGGACAGTGGTGGCAAACCTATGGCATACATGCCGCAGCAGGCTGTTTGTATCATTGGAAGCTCTAAAAGGTTTGCCTTCAGTGCCCTAGAATAATGCTGAGAAAGGACTGGAAGGAGACACTAACTGGGAAAATCACTGGAAGCCTTTGTGGAACTCCTTGTAGAAGACAACAGGTGGAGTGAAGTGCTCCTCTTTAGAGTCAGTGCAGATGAAGAAATAAGACTGGGGTAACTGTTCCAGAGTTACAAATGACCATAATGCATGGTCTAGCCATGGCTGACCTTTTAGTTTTTTTCATCAAATTATATCCTGTATCTGGTAAAATTATTTTGTTAAAAAACGCTTTTCCCCATGAAAAGCATGCCTTTATTCACGTATCATTTGTATGGGTTCTGTTTTGTTAATTAGCTCATTTGTGGCTGGCTAATAGTCAGAACAGATATCATTCTTATCCCAGCACCAGGAACCGGATAACTGGTCATTTCTAGTTTCTGAGTGCATACAAAGGGTAAGTACTCTACTTACTAAGAATCACAAATCAAGAACTTCAGTCCCATGTAGAACAATAAATGAGAATTTCAGATAATGGCACAAAATATATTTTTAAATGGTGACTTTTTACATACTAAGTTTACAAACTTGGCAAATTTTTGAATGGCTAATCTTTAGATTAATATAAACTTTCTTATAAAGAAACTTATTTTTATAGAATTTTTTTTTTTTGCCTTACAAAAAAGTGGGTAATCCCTAGTTCCCAAGTCTGTGGAACACCACACTCTGTTCTTTTTACCTATTACATTTACACTTGAACTTCAGTTCTTCCAAAAATGCATACTAAGAGTCAGTTATGTTTGGCACCCCCAGACATGTAATACCATGTACATAATTTTATAATAATTTAAATTAATTAAATTGCGTGCACTGATAGATCAGCATAGAAAAGACCCAACCCTGATGCTGAGCGTTGAAACTGGTTCGTTACCCACGTCTTGATTTCCCTCCCCTCTCAAACTGTTGTTAAAATAGGAATTGGCAAGACAGCTTCAAAACTTGGTATTTAAAAATCTAACTCTCTATTATAGATTCACCAGTGTCTTAAATTCTTGTTCTACTTTAATGATATCAAAACTGCAAGCATGAAGAATGCATTATGGATGTTTTATGCAAAAATATAGCTCCTTTTGGCAGATTTATTTTAAAAAGGAGGCATGTTGGCTCATCATCAGAGATTGGAAGATAAGTATAAATTTATATATTTGAAGTGAATATAAAACATTTAATATATGTATCTTTCAAAGTTATTCTTTTTAAGTGATATTGCTTAACAGTATGAGGCCAGATCTGTTTTTTTCTTTTTTTCTTTTAATGACCTTGGACAAAGAATAGTCTAGAAACCAGTGTTTGCCTGAATCATCAGTAAACGTTCAGTCCTCTCATTCTTTACTGACCTTCCTTAGTTGAAGTTTGGTTTCCAAGATTTGCAGCCAGATGGACTCCTATCCTCTGGCCCTCACCTCCTCCCTGAGCATCCTTTGCTGACACCAGGATTCCATTGTGATTTCTGACTCACATTAGGACCAAACCTTTCACCTCTGCTTTGCAGTGCTTCTTGCAAATTGTAAGACATTGAGTGCACTGGAGGTTTTGGGATTATTTTCTGTGCTAGGTACCAGGAGAGTGACAATCCACTTAGTACCAGCTGCAAGCAAACCCTCATTCGAGAGGCTGATTGCTGCCTGCTGCCTGTTGATGGTGCAGCCCCTTGGAATAATTAAAGCAGGCAATTTGACCACAGATGCATTTCTCTTGTTAATCATCAGGTCATTAGCCTTAATAAGATCAGTCTGTGATTAGATTTGGCATATCTCAAACTGATGAAATGGAACAGAGAGGAAATCAGCTTTCAAGTACATGTTTCATTTAGCTCTAACCTTCATCTTATGCCATAAAGCCAAAATAGTCTGTAGAGGTGAAAGATGCACTCTTTCCAGGCTCAAGTGATCCAAGATTCAGAAGAATGTCAGCAAGAAGGGAACACAATGAGACCAAAGGGACTAATTTAATGATCACCACTGGTTTCTGAGACACTGGACCACAGTTGACTGAAATATTGGGGATTTGACCTATTTCTCTTAATCATTAGTGTCCTCCAACAGAGGTGGGAGGTATGGATCAAAACTAGCATTGCTCTTCAGGTGCTAAGAGAGAGTGATCTGTCCTTAGATGTCAAAGATCATTTCAAAATCCAAAGTACATCTTCATGTACCGTCGTGGTCTCTGCCTTCCCAACAACCTGGGGTCATTTTTGTATGTGGTTTGTTCTTTTACTCATCCACCTGTTCAATACTCTTTCAGAGTCCTTGGTCTCTCCACCCTCTGCCGCTGTTCTGCATGAAACTTGATGTGCAGCTTCAGTACTCTTGGTTGAAGCGACAATAGTACACTCAAACAGTTTCATTTTGTGGTGTACACCTTGAGTCTCTATTTTCAAAAACCTTGAATTACTCCACTCAACCATTTTGGTAATAATTTAATCATTATCTGACTTCCTCAGAAATATGTTAAAATGGGACCCCATTTTTCCTTCATATCTAACATGAAGATAGCAGTATATCCTCCTGTCCTCTCTGAGTGACACATGATAGTTTCCGCAATATAAAATTCCTCAAAATTCTCAGTAATAGCAGTTACTAAACAATGTAGAACCAATGCTTTCTAATTTACTAAAACTTAAATCTGCTATACAGAAAAGGAAAAGGAGTATACTGAAGACGGCAAGAGTGGTAATGAATATAAAGTGACAGGTATTTTGAAAGGATGAGATTGAACAAAAAGAAGAAAATCTTCACGTTAATGAAGATAGCAACGGCAAAATAAATAGAGAATTTCACACCAGTGCTTTTAAAACAAGGAAGGTGAGAAGAATCACTTCTCCAACCTCCCAGAAGCCTCCCATAAGGTCTAAACTAGAAAGTGTTCTCTAGAGGATAAAACACAGAGAAATCCCTGTGTCACTCATGAGCTAGAAAACAAAGACTTAAAAATACCCTGGGTAAATTAAGCTCAAAGGCTGTACAGCTAAATATGTACATCAATGAGATTAAATTTTTTAAAAATTGGGCCAGGGATACAACTCAGCCACATAAGCACTTGCCTGGCAAGCCCGAGGTCATGAGTTCAATTCCCTGTAAAAAAAAAAAAAAAGGAAGATTACATTAAAAAGATAGTAATAGGAAAGGAAACTCTAAAATATACTTAACCTCAAGTACAAGATGGCTAAAAATTAACAATCTAATCTACATTATATAGAACTTCTTTTGGAGCCAGCATCTCGAATGGAAGAGCATATGCCAAAGAATCATGTATTAGAACAAAATGTGAACATTTATCACTGTAGTTACTTCTGGAAGTTTGCACTTTCTGAAAATTGTGTTATACTTTAATATAAAGTCACTTTTATTTATTGCTGTCCTTTCCTGGTCTTTTATAGGAGATGTTTTCTTGTGACTCTAAGGCCTTTAAGGAACATAAACTCTGTACTTTGCAAGAAATCCTATTTGGCAAACTTGAGATGATTTCTTTTATAATATTAAATCAGGACTATAATCCCTTTTAGAAGATTAGGAAATCATGAGATCTCTGCTTAGCCTGGAACATTATAAACTAGAACTTCAGATATCATCTGATCTCTTCTACTCTTCAGTATTTATTTTTCATTATCTTACAGGTACTTTATAATACTCCCTTTAAATCTTTATTTATGGAGATAAGAAAAATTAAAGAAAACATTGGGCTTGGCAACTAAATTTTAAAGAACTTGTTTGGTGTCCTATACTGTAAGGTGAGTCCTGAGCTTCCAAATGGTTGCTTATGAGGATAACAGGGCCTTATGTGGTATGTACCTTGACAAGTCCAAAAGAAGCAATGGTTTTAAATAAATGTGGGACCTTAATATCACATTAAGGTTTCCTTCCCCTCCTACTACCATCAGTGAGTCATGTGAATCTAGCTACCTCTAAATGTACCTCCCACATACTGATAATGTCCTTTGATAATATTTTAACACATTTTCAAAGCAACCACTTTTGGTCTCAGCTAGGTGTCACCTAGTTTTAGACGACACTGAAATGACTCACTGTTCTATAAAATATCTTTCCCTTCTTTTTTACCTGGTTAAAACGCCATTCTTCCTATTGAGACATATTTGTATATTTTATGGGATAGAATTAAATAATTCAATTCTTGTCTATAATATGCAATGATCATATAAAGTTAATAGGCACTCCTGTCCCATCAAACAGTTATTATTTATGTGTATTGGGAATTTTCACACTTTTTCAGTTACTTCAAAATATATCATAGATTGTTACAATCAAAACTTACCCTACTATACCAGAGATAGCAAAGATGAGTCCTCTTATCTGTGTCTTATTGCCTCTTATCTCAATTCTTCCCATCTTCACTGCACTGTACCCTTCTCAGTCTTTAGTGATAACTACTGAACTCCATTTTTCTCTGATATCAACATTTTAGTTTCTGTAACTCAGTGAGAATATGTAGTACTATTTATGTCTGTGTCTGGCCTATTTTACTTATCATCATGATCTCCAGTTATATTTATATTTTTCCAAATGGTAGAATCCCTCTCTTTCTTTTGTATTTTTTACAAATAAATAGTATTTCATTGTTTATGTGCATCACATTTTTTATCCGTTCTTCAGTTGCTGGATGATTATGTTGTTTTTGTTTCTTGGTTATTATGACTAATTCTACAATAAACAATGAAATGTAGGTGGATCTTTGACGTATATTTCATTTCTACAGAGCTATAGCCAGAATTGGGATTTCTAAATCATATGGTAGATCTGTTCTTAATTTTTGTGGAATCTCCATCTTGTTTTGCATGATGGTTATTCACATTTAAGTTCTCTCCAACAATGTCCAAGAACTCTCTTTGCTCAATATCTTTACCAGCACTAGTTATCTTCTTTTCTACTCTTGAAAATAGTTATTTTACTAGATCAAAATATTTTATTGTTGCTTTGATTTATGTTTTCTTGATGCTTACTGATTTAAAATATTTTAATATTCCTGTTGGTCATTTGTATATTGTATTTTGAGAAATGTCTACTTAATTCTATTTCCTTTTTTTAAAAATAAGATTATCTCAGAGTTGTTTTATTGAGATTTTAGAGTTCTTTATGTATGCTATGCATTGAGTCTTTGTCAAATGCATAATTTTGAAAGATTTTATTCCATTCTTTAGGTCATCTTTTCACTCTGTTACTTCCTTTGTGTACAGCTTTTAAGTTTAATAGAATTCCATTTATGTAATTGTACTTTTCTTTCTTGTGTTTCTATAGTCTTTTTTTTTTTTTTTTTTTTTTTTTGGTTTTTCTCCGGTACCGGGAACCGAACTCACGACCTTGCGCATGCCAGGCAGGCGCTTTCACCTCTGAACTAAATCCCCAGCCCCTGTGTTTCTATAGTCTTGTCTAAAATTTTTTTTGCCTATTTTAATGTCTTCAAGCTTTTACACTGTCTTTTTTTCTGGTGGTGCCATAATGTTAGAGCTTATATTTAAGTCTTTAATAAATTTAGAGCTGATGTTTGTAACTGGTAAGAGATAAGGGTCTACTTTCATTCTTAAATTATATTTTGAAATCAAAAATTATAATATCTCCTTTGTTCTTTTTTGCTTAAAATGGTTTGGTTATTCAGGGAGTTTGTGTGTGTGTGTGTGTGTGTGTGTGTATTTCCACACACAGTTTATGATTTTTTTTTTTTCTGGTTCTGTGAAGAATGCCACTGGTATTTAGATAGGGGCTGTAATAAATATGCAGGTTACTTTGGGTAGTAAGAACATTTAAATGATATTGATTTGTATTGTTCAGCTTTCTCACTGAGAGTACAAAACTACTTGACACTCACAACTGAAAGAGAAGTTTGACTTGGCTCATAGTTATGGGAATTTGGTTCATGGTCACCTAGCTTGCAGGCAGAAACATCACGAAGGAAAGGCGCAGCAGATGAAGCCTGCTCAACTCACCTAGGAGGGAAGGGAAGATGTGGGAACAAGAATGTACCCTTCGTGGTCATGGTGCCATGACTCATCCATCCAACCATGCCTCACCTCCTAACAGCACATGCACTCATTAATGGATTAGTCCAATGATAAGGAAGCTCCTCTATAAGCCAATTACCACCCAAAAGCCAACCTCTGAACACTATCACATTAGGGGACATTTGAGATCTAAACCATAACTTGACTGATTTTTCCAATCCATGAGCATAGAATGTCTTTCCCTCTTTATATAACCCCTTCAATTTCTTTTTTTTTTCTTTTTTTCTGGTACTGGGAATCGAACTCACGACGTCGTGCTTTTCAATTTCTTTTATCAATATTTTATAGTTTTCTAGAGGTTTGTTGTTTTTCAGTTTTTTTGGTTAAATGTATTTTTAGGTATAGGAAATGCTATGGATTTCTCTACGTAGATAACATTTATATCAAGAATCAGAGCCTTGGGCTGGGAATTTCAGTCACTGTTAGAGTACTTGCTTGGCACCCTTGAGTTCTACCTCCAGCATCATCTAAGAAAGAAAGGCAGAGAAAAAGAAAGAAAGAAAGAAAGTAAGCAAGCCTTGCTCCTAGGGAGACATATGAAAGAAATTTTAGTAGTACTTGTAGCATTTTATTTCTTAAAATGTTGGTAGCCTATATCCTATATACATATGATATGATTTATCATATAATATATATGTACATTTATGTGTGTATAATTTTGCATTTAATGAAGTAGTATTTTTATTAATAAATGAGAAGCAGTATTTATTTATAGAGTAATCAACTAAAATTTTACACAAGTGGATAGAGTGTTGGAAAAAGTACTGTAGGTGACAGTTGTTTTTTAATAAATATCTTGTAAAATGATTTAATGTTTTCATCTTGTATATGAGCTGTTTTAATTTTTAAAAAATCTTAGAAGTGCTAAGAGACAATTCTTCTGTCACATGCATGTGATTAGCAGATATTTCCTTTTTCTTTCTTCTGTGCATATAGTGCTAAAAACGTTCCTTTCAGGAATAGATTAATATGTTGAACAACTGAGATGAAGATTCAGTGATATATTTTCCTCTTATTAAGTTTAGTATTTAAATATTCTTCCCACCCCAGGGACAAGTCTGAGACTGTTAAATCCAAAGGCCCATTTAGCTCCTTTCCTTCATATATCCTTCAGTCATGGAGTTTCCTGCCACCCCCAAATCCAAGGGGAATGATTGCCCCTTGCCTGGGCACCTCCACCACACACCCCTTGGAGAGGGGCAGTGTGTCCAGCTTTCCTTTATGACAGGGAAGGCCTTTCTGTATGTACTGGGGCATCTAATTAGAGTTCCTAGTTGTGAGTATTGCCGCAGCAATCTCTATTTTAATTTCTCCCCAGCTGTGAAACTGGCTGAAGCACAGATGGGAAGTAGAGCTGTGGGAAATCAGAAGAATTGAAAAGTGAGTTGAAAAACCAATGAAGCTTTAACAAGAGCAGAGTTGCTTTGAGAGTTCTAAGCTCCCAGGGTGGGCAGGATTGTCTGAGGTTTTCATTTCCTTTCCTATTCTCAGGGATTTAACTTACTTATGTCTTGAGATAAGTTGGAGAGAGGAGACATGAATGGCTAGAGGGTGACTGATAGGATGGGCCCTGCTATGAGGATATTTTGCTTGCACTGGATTTGCTGCAGCCGAGGGAGCAATGCCATAGATTCAGTCCTTTTCTCTTGAGTTTTCTCTCATTAGAATGGTCACATACTTTATTATCTGAACTATACACTTTTCAGAATATAAAGGGTGTACTAACAAATTACTAGACACATTTGGCACATCATCTTGGACCATTTGGGAAAATTGAGATGCCCAAATCTCAAGGATGGAATTTATTGCTGTTTTTTGGTACCGGGAATCAAACTCAGGACTTTGAGATTACCAGGCAGGCACTGTGCTGCTGAGCTATATCCTAGTTTACTTTCTATCCAGTTCTAGTGGCCAGAGTGCACATACACTTCCCAGAAGTTTACTTTGTGTCCCAAATTCCATTCCCATTCTCCCACTTAACATGCCTCATTCTTAGACTGAGTGTTCAATTTAAAAAATCTGTCTAATATGGTTCTAAGATCTGCCATCTTGTTTCTTTATCCAAAATTGCAAGGCTCTTGTGCTCCTATAATTCTGGACCATTATGATAGAGGATCAAATATCAAAGACCAGGCAATGAGAATAAAACTGTGAGACCCAAAATACTTCTCTCTCCTCTCACTAATTAAGCTAATTAATACTTTTGCATACTTAAAATGTGAGGGCATTTTATTTCACAAAATCATTTCCATCCTTTATTTTTCGTCCCTTTTCCTTTCATTTAAATGTCATAAATGCTTCAATATTTTATGCATAAGATTAAATGTAATTTATTCTAATTCAAAACAGAATGCCACATTTAGAATGGTAGGAGGTATGGCATATCATATAGAGCCAGAAATAAATCTGTTGAAAACTGCATTATGTAAGTAGTTCTGCTAACTTGTTTATTTAGGTACAATCCATCTAATTCATATAGACATATATTATGTAACATATACATGTACATTTTTATAATCTCTGGAGAAATTATTTAGCTGAAATCGAGTATAGGGTATAATACGATATACAATATAATATATGATAAAAAGGATAGCTTTTACTCTCTGCAGAAAAATACTTTCATTGTATTCTTTTATTAGTGCAAGAATATTTTATATGTTACTGCTCTGAACATTAACTAGAGTGTTCTACATCAATTCTCACTTTATCTTGATCCAGTTCAGGCTATCCATTGTCCATATACTGTGAACTCATTTTCACATTCTAGCTCTTTTCTCTGTTTCTGCTCACTGTGATGGAATAATACAGCATGGCTGATTCACAGCCTCATTCTCTACATAGAATCCTTCACCTCTGTATCTGTATATTTTAAAGTTCTGATTAACTTCAGTCATATCACGTAATTTCTAGGGAGGCTTCTTCTTTCTAATATGTCATGCAAAATTGCAGTCATAACATGGCACAGGAAGGAACAAAGGTTAATACAGGAAATCCAAAACAAACCTCTGAAGAAACTGAATTCCATTTTCTTAATGTGCTCAGCCATGGGCAATGAGAGTTTTGCTTGCTGAATGTGAATAATCAGCTGGTCACAACATCCACAAACAATTTGACCTGGTCTCTACAAATGAATTAATCAATCTGGTTGTCAACATTGTTTTCAAGGCAAAGAATCAATCTGGTTGTCAACATTGTTTAAGATGTCTGTCTGACTGGAACTACAGCTATCCACCATCAGTGTGACTCAATTTCCATCATCTTTGCCTTTGCTTATACGCTTTTGTACTTGAAGGGTCAGTTTTCCTTTAGAGCACATATCTAAATTCCATCCTTGCTGGGGATATAGCTCAGCAGCACAGTTCCTGCCTGATAATTTCAAGGTACTGCGTTTGATTCCCGGTACCAAAAAACAGCAATAAATTCCATCCTTGAATTAAGAACTAATACAAATGTTACTTTCCAGTGTATCATTCCTTATTTGAGCTGCTGGAAACTCTGTAGTTTCCAGCTGGATATCATATTCACAGACATATTTTTCGTATTGAGAAATATAAGACAGAGGAGAGTGATATCCCTTCTCTGAGCTATCTTTTCTTGCCAGGCAAAGAAAAGCTAATATCAAAATGGAGAGAGAGGTGGGGGTGAGGGAGGGAGGAAAGGAGAGAGGGAGGAAAGAAGGGAGGAAGGAAGGAAGTAAGGAAGGAGGGAAGGAAAAAGGAAAGAAAGAAAGAAAGAAAGAAAGAAAGAAAGAAAGAAAGAAAGAAAGAAAGAAAGAAAGAAAGAAAGAGAAAGAAAGAAAGAGACAGGAAAAGCTCCTTTTTTTTCAGCTTTTCAAACCCTACGAGTCAGGTAACTTCAGGTTGCTTCACAATAATAAGGCACTTTCACAACTAATGTTGACCCTACATATTTTTCTTTCGTATGATCTAAGGTCCTAACTTTCTAATTCCACTTCATTTAAATATATTCTACAATGAGAGATCATTTTATCTTTGTTTTTCATGTCTTATTAGTACATATTTGCATTACAAATGATTGCATTTATTATGAGTTAGTACATGTACCTTTTAATTCATTTTTCCCCTCTATTCCTCCACTCTCTGCTTCTTCTAACACTTAATCCCTTTCCACTTGCAAAAGCTCTAAAAAAAAAATTAGCCTAAAAAACACTGAATATTTTTCTTGTTCTTAAAATTAGGATTTAACTCATAAAAAGCAATTCTTCTGGTCTTCCCTCCCATGTGAGAACTGGGCATTGCTGTGGGAAGAGGTACATCCTTGACCTTAGTCCCTGCCGTCCAAATCACAGGGCACACCTGACCTTTCATGTTTTGCCTAGACTCAGTGGTGACCTAGCCTATGTCATGCAGTGTCTGGGGTATAAGGGATATAGCTAGAAATAGAAAGGACAAGATAATTAATCTCATTTAAATTATACTGTAATGGCCGGGACAAATAATAAACAATGTAAATGAATAATCATAAATAAATTACAACTATAGAGAAAGAGTAAGCAGGAAATGTAAAACTTGACCTGGCATGTCTCAGCCCCAGAACAAAGGCCTGCATGGCTGCTACACATAAGGGAAAGAATTGTAGCAAGAGACTGAACCAGAGAGGGAAGAGAAGGCAGAAGCTCAGCTGGAAGTTACGGCAATGAAAGATAGAGAGAAAGAGTCACTCCATCGTGAAGTCACCGGTAAAAGAAGAGTAGCTGCATTCTAGGGATATCATGAAGACAGAACTGACAAAATTCAGTGTTAGACTTAATATGAAGAGAAGGGAAATAGAAAGGTCAAGATGACTCCACAATTACAAACCAAAGCAAAGAAAGGTAGGGTAAAATTAAAGAGGAAGACTACGCATGACTGTGAAAATCAATGTGGTGTGAAATGTGTGAGAAAGCAAGTGGACTTAAGCAGAGTGTCAGTGCTCGGTCTTCTTCTCCTGTCCTGTCTAGAGGGTAAAGCTGCACATGCCAGCTTTGACCCACCACTGTCCCTTGATCTCTGTCTCTCTCCCTCTTTCTCTTTCTCTCTCAGTCTCTCTCTGTCTCTCTCTGTCTCTGTCTCTGTCTCTCTGTCTCTCTCTCCAGGAGCAATTCCCCTCTGCCTTGCCTCCCTCCCTTGGAGCTAGTCAGCTATGGAGTAAAACCTATACAAACTATGAGCTAAAATAAATTTCCTTCTCTAAATTGTGGGCATTGTGTTGCAGCAGTGAGAAACTAAGACACGATGGAAAGCTGCTTTTAGAGAAGTGTTTACATGACTTATTCTGGATGTACTTACACCATTTTTAGGAATATGTGACCCTTCCTTAATTTGTTCAACCACTTCATTTTATACCTATTGATAGCCAACAATAAACATTTTGTCCTTCTTGGAACACAGTCTTAGTTGTGAACAAGAACTTTTGATGCCTTAACTCTAAAAAGTAGTAGTGGGGGAGGGTAGATCAATAGGGAAAAAGATTCTTAGGAAAAGAAATAGCTTTTAGTGTGCTTCAAATCATATCATCTTGACAGTTTCCAAAGCTGATTCTATGCACAGCCACTTTATTTTCTTATGTGACAGTAGCTCTTGGCTCCAGTCATGCAAATCTGCTTAAAATGATATACACCATTTGCTCACTGGTCTCTTGCTTGTGTGAAATCTCAGGCTGGATATCCCCTTCCCACATTCAGAATCAAACTAGTCCTCCTTTTCTTTAAGTGCTAAACTCTCTTCTGCTGAATAGTGTCAATAAGCCAGATAACATGCCTTAGAAGCTTGAGGGTCAAGCCTTACAGAATGAACACAATTTTCTAGTAATAGTATATAAACTAGTAATATATATAAACTAGTAATAAATAGAACCTTGGTGTATACTTTCTGAGTAGTTGCATTTAAATCCTAGACCATAGTACAAAAATAAATAGCATCATGGCTTGAAGTGCTAAAAGACATACCAGTATGATATTGTGGAAAGTAAAACACAATTAGTGTCAAAGTGAAGGTATATTCAGACACTAATCAGATAATCCATTCATTAGCCTTGTGACTTTGGTGAAAATATGGAATGTTTCTGAGATTCATTTTCCTAATTTATAAATTGGAATTCTTGATATCACTTTAATACTTTTGGATTTAAAAGATATCAGAATTTATGAAAGAATGTCATAAACTGTTATATAAAATGTAATTCTTTGTTCAATTTTCAAATATTTGTGAAAGATCTACTAGTTACCGTATGTAGCACTCTACTGTCCATATCTCTTTGATAGATAAGATCTAGTACTTGACCTAGGTGGTCATACAATAGAATAGAGTTGTGATCTGCAATATGTAAAGTGAGAATGAAAAAGGAATTGAAGTCATAGAAAAAATAATCATGCAGGCAAATGTACAGGGCATTAAAATGTAATCTTTCCTAGACCATTTTCATTCAGTTTTGGCTACATTAACTTGCACAGATGTGTTACAGTAGTGTTTGCGTCTTCTCAGAGTGTTAATCTGTATGGTTTGTACCTACACATAAGAACTTTATTCAAGTAGACAATAGGAGACTGGTCAGATTACTGCAAATTGCCATGTAAGTGTATGAAATTCTCTCAAGCACATCCATCTGGTGCTAGTCATAATTTTAGAACTATAATAGTTATGAAAATTGAAGGAAAAACAACTAAGTATTTTTATTTTGTTTTCTCTATAACATGATATGCCAAGAGCTATCAAAGCTGATGTTGTCCTCCAGGGTAGTGCTGTAAAGGAGAACTGTGTCTGTAACAAGGCTTACAGTTCAGGTACTGCAAATGAATACTAATGTTACTTCAATAGATTTTGTAAAAAACTTGTATGAAGGTTTTTTTTTTTACTTGTGAAAAAGAATAAGTATTTGGAAACAAGTTAAAGTAAAATAAAATGTTACGACTGAAAACATATGTTTCCTTTTAAAAGTAGCACCAGATTAAGAGTTAGTAAACCATTTAAAGGAATAAGTAAAATTTTCTCGTGCAGGATATTTTCTTCAACTTTAGGCTTATTTGAAACTCTGTCAGTTTAATAATAAATGATGAAAATGGGCAAATTTCCAAACTGCAAACTCCACATCTCATTCCCCACTCTTTAAGGCAAGTAGAGCTATTAGTTCTATCCTGAGCTGAGTAGAAGAAACAGACTTAGTAAGACAAGCAATACTGCATTCATAGCTACCAAAGTGCACTGGATCTTGGAACCACTCCTATGCCCAGGTGGTCTCGGAAGCTTTTCACAAGCAGCAATCTTCTCAAAGCTTCTCTTGTAAAAACTCACTTGCCCCTCACAAGCTATGGAGTGGATTCTCTTACTGATCCCACTGTATATAAGAAAAAGCCAAGTCCCCAGGGGACGTACAGTGGCAGATGTACAGTGGATGTACAGTGGCAAATCCAAATCACTGACTTTTAACCTGCTTCTTCTAGCTAATAAATTTCTGGAAGAGTTTTCATTCTTTGAAATCATCTGCATCTGGCATTTGTACCATCAGATTTGTTTCTGCATAAGCTATTTAAAAGATATTTGTTTTCTTCCTTTATTTTCTGCCCTCATAGTCAATACATTTTGGGCATTTTTACTGCTTACTTTCATTGAATGGATTTTTAAACATCTGAGCCAGTAAGTGGAACAAAATTGCTCCTGCCCACTTATTCTCTCATATCAGTCATATATGCTCTATTAAATATTCGAGGAGCTGTATTCAGGTGTTCTTTCATTTATCAGTGCTCTGCCTCATATGGGAGGTTCCTCCACAGTATGGAGAATTGTCAGTCTAGGTGCAGAACTGTTGTTGCCCTGGACCCATTTTTCAGTATCCTCTCAAATAACTTTAGCCATTCCCCTACTTCATGAAGGATTTTATCTCATCACCTCCATGAAATATTTCCAATTCCTGTTTACTGAATTCTTTGATCTGATAAGACTGAGTTAGTTTTATTTTCCCTCCATGCATTTTTGTCACTGTTGTTTGCAAATTTGTGTTAACTCCCTGAAATCTTCCAACCATGTCTTACTGATTCTCTCTTCCAGTCAATCTAGACTTGAACAGATTAGATCCAACCCTGAGATAATGTAGAACAGGAAGCTTTGTGGTGAGGTGATAACTAAACTGGATTTGCAGATGAGCTTGATGTTTTCCAGAGCATACCTCTTATTTACCGTTGTTTCTTTCATACTCACCTCATAATCCAACCATGCCAATCTCTTTGCCATGCTAGCAGCAGAGTCACGCTCTTACTATCTCCCTCATCAGTTTGTCTGAGGCTCGAGTAGAATAATACAAAATTGTGGAACCATATGAATACTTCTCATGAGCCCAAATGTTTTAAAAGACTTTTGCAAATAAAGTTGGTAAACAAAGTACTCTATAATAAAATTGGAAATTACAGTTTGTTACTCGAATGAATTCTATGAGACTGGAAAAAATGATAGTAAGAGAACAGTTGACCCTTCATATTCAGAGTTTCCACATCTATAAATTCAACTAATTGGGGAGCAAATATATTCAGAATTAAAAATATTAAAAGAACAAGTAACAATAAAAAACAGCAACACAACAATAAAAAATACAAATTAAGCAGTACACTATAACAACTATTTACATAATGCACTGTATTAGGTACTATAAATAATCTAAAGTATTTAAATCAGGTAAGAGGATGTATGCAGATATTTGGAAAGTAACTTTGAATAACCTTAGCATCTCCTCTGCTCTCTCTTGAAGCAACACCAACACCATAATGTTTTCCAGCTAGACCCTACAGCTTTCTTAATAGAATGTGTGGTTTTGACCAAGCTCTCAGCGGTAGCTGCTACATTAAAACAAAGAGAAGTATTTGCTCCAGCTGTTCCCTTATTTACCTTGAATCACTTCCACTTGGTCCACTGTTACACGTTTTATGTTTTGGTAATGCTATGTTGGAAGAGTTCAAAGATTTCATTAGAATGACTTCGGATAATCTTTTCATTGCTTTCATCTTTAATTATCCAGAACATGTGTGGCCATGTTGACATCAATTTGTTTCCAAGTGGTATCAGAAATACTAAATAATAATCATCCTCATTCTGTGATTTTGAAGGCCAAGGGAAGGAGAAATAATCCACCCACTGAAACAGAAAAAATTATAATGTTAAAATATTACTGCAATACAAATATTTTCAAAAAAGTATTCTTTGAGATTCTCATTTGTAGCAGATAGTACATTGTAACTGAAACTATAATGTCTATTCATTGTAAGACACTATTTGCATTTACATGATAAGCATATCATACTGTGATATACTAATTTATATCCTACATTTTAATATATATTAACACAAACATTTATGATTCTGTACATAATCAGTATATTGGATCAGTATTCAGTATACTGAAACTTATAATTTCAGTAATTATTACCTTTACCATCTCGGAACACCTCATAAAAAATACCATAACACTGATAGTTTTAAAAAATCATTATTCACCATCCCCATATTTTTCCTGGTTTTAACCTATTTCTGAAAACTGATTTCTTTCAATGAAGTTGAATGCTCAGTTTTAAACTCATTAAACACTCTGAATAGCTAGAAGAAAATGATTCTAAAATTGTCAAACCTGTATTTCAATGTTTTTTTCTTATGAAGCAGGTTGCCTGAGTCCAAGTAGAATGGAACAAATTACATCTGTGTAGCCAATTTATTTGGTAGAATGCAGTAACTACAGGATGCTGAAGTAATTAAAGGCAAACAAAAATTTTTATATGTTGACATTTTAAAATATGTATATAAGTATTTAAATTCGCTTTAAAATGAAAAAGATGTTGATCAACTTGACTAAAACTATCTTCATTTTGCTTGTGCAGAAACATCCTTTAAAAATACAAGTTGTTAAAACATTTTCCTTCCAAACTGTATTAAATGAATTATCTAACGAAATGTGTCTCATAAATGTTTTTAAACTCTTTTAAAGTTAGAAACTTGCTCATAATGTCTTCTCTAGAATATATATTCTCTCTGTAGAGTAAGTAGATTAATTTTCTTATATGAAATAACATTTACTTATTTGAATGGAAGCAATTAAATGAGAGTTTTTCATATTTATGGTCAAAATATGCTGGGCAATATTTATGTTTTAAATACAGTTTAGGCATAGGTATCAATTCTTAGAATTTTAAAAATCTGCCTGGTGATACAAATCAAATTCTTTCAATATTATCAAAGTAAGAAAGATATAATTGCTAATTTTTCAGGTTGAAAAGTAATGAAAATTTTCAGTTAAGGATTATCTGTGAGGGCTATGTTGATTATATATAGACTCATAAAAGAAGGTAATTGATTAATAATGCCTTTTTTTTTTTGCCGTTTTGAGACAGGGTCTGGCTATGCAGTTCAGGCTGGCCTTGAGCTCACTTTGTAGCCCAAGCTAGTCTAGAACTCTCAAGGATCCTCCTGCCTCAGCCTCCCAAATGCTGGGATTACAGGCATGCATCACCACGCCCCCTTAATAACTCCATTCCTCCATTCAGTTCCCTATTAACAGGATGAGAAGATAGCAAGCCATACAAATCCATGGAAGAGATTTAGAATACTGGGTTATCAGATCTGGCTGTGATTTAATTTGTGATAAGAAAATTATGTCATCATGACTTTTCTGGGCCTGGATTTTCTCATCTATGATTAAAAGGATTACATGCCAAAGTGGCTAAAGTCTCAGTCAGCTAGAAAATGTTAAAGTACAAAGAACGTGCAGAAAGGCACCATGGTGAGAGGTATCAACTTGGATGATCAAGCCTTAAGGAAGTTACCTCATAAGGCAGTCCATATTGAGGATGAATTTGAGGCAAAGCTGTGTATGTAGCAGAATATCCATTTGTATAGGTGTAAATCAGGAGACAAGTATAGGTGTGATGTGCAGCAAATGGGTATCCATGAGACCTTTAAAAGCCAAAGAACTGCATAATGAATGCAGAGCTTGAAAATTATTCAGACACAAAGAGATAGGTCGAATGAAAATGAGACAGGCAGAGGTCACAGTGGCCATCTATGGAGTGTGACTAAACAGACGGGAAACCATAGCAAGTATTTTTTCTGTGATCAGGACAGGTGTCTTCCCGGCTGTATTTCTGACATTATAGAAGATAAAAGCATTACCTTCTCTGAGTGAGATTTTTCTCATTTGTATGCTGAGGGTGTGTTGGGTTCTTAATGCAACTCTGAAAATTTAGGGTTATCTGGAGATAAATTATTCCAAATATTGCAAGATATGATGATTTGGGTTTTAGCTGAGGAAGAGCAGCTTATTTATATTTCTATCTGGCTTTTACAAATGTGAATTATGCTTTAAAATGCTAAAGTGTTCTTGAGCATGTGTCCTCCATATCAACTTATTTTACTTATAGAAGTATCCTATCTTGCATTCTAAATCAATTAATAGCTACAATTTTGTCAAGTAAATTTCATTCTTCACTGTATTTTTATTGAGATCATCTTTGCAGTATCCCATTGGGACTAACTAATATTCAGTGGAGGAATCTTTTCATAACACAGTTATATTGGCTTCTTCTAAGGTGCACTCCTGTAGTTTTTATCAGCAAGAAAACAGCTCCCTGTGTGAGTGACCTCCAGGATAAACAGAAAACCAGCTGTGATTAGAAATATCTTTTAGTGGATTTGTACCACCCAGGGGCAGTCATGAAACTTTAAGTCTTTGCCAAAGTACAACTCATACAAAACAGAAAAGGCAAGGAGACTCCTATAGCAAAGAAGTTTTGATTCCTCCAAATAAAGGAAGATTTATCTTTCCTCTCTTTTTAGAATAAGACAAATGACAAAAGCCAGAAATAAGAACCATTAAATTGCTTTTTAATTAATGTAGACTTCAGTGAACTACACATTTTAATCTAACATTAAACCAGACTTGACCTCATATATACTGAAATGAATAACTAAATGCTTTATTCGTTCAAAGTTTCGATTTCCTTTTATTTTTATCTCTGTCCTCCAGCCTCCAAACGTCACTCTCCTTAAAGTGTATATCATCTATTGAATGATAAGATACTTAAAAACATTTAGTTTAAACTAAGTAATTAGCCAAAGTATGACATTATTTTCTGTTAGGCTTTGATCCAGTCATTTTCTCTCATGAAGATATTCAGGTAGTTTAGATTCTACTGATTGTAATGAGCGGAAAGCGCAGACAGTTCCATTTTAAAGGGGATTATAGTTACCAGACTCAGGGAAGAACTAAGTTCTGACCATGTGTGGAAGAGGGAGCAAAGCTGGAAGACACCTGTGGCAATCATTTTTATAAAATCTCCTGTCAAGTAGCTACAGTGGATTCCGAGAGTGCAAACAAGGAGAGGAACAATCACTGTTCCCTCTCCCAAGTTGATCTGGACTGGGTAAATGCACATTATTGAACATATGTTTACTTCAAGAACCTTGACGCTGGTGTGACTGTCTCTCTTCTTTTTAAATTTTTCACATAAACTACATTTCCAAGTTCATATGGGCAGTTCCATTCAGATCTGTCCTATCCCCTCCAAGTACAGGAGTGCAAATCTGTATAGAACATCAAGCCTTAAGATTTTTACTTTCTCAAGCAGCTTACTGTTGTTATTTTTCAGGTCCAGAGCTTCAAAACCTAAAGCCATATTTCATTTAATTTTTCCTTCCTTAGAGAGACAGTGTGGTATTAATCAGTCTTCAATTTTCCACTTGATAGTGCAAAGACTTTGGCCACACCATATAATACCTCTGCAGTTGATCATTTTTATATATACATGGGAGTTAATAAAAATAGATCATTGAAGTTGGATTTGATGGAAAAGCCTTCTGTACCTACAATTATTAATTTAACCTCCAATAACGTTTTCATTCTTGGTCTTTCCTCTACCCAAAGTGGTAGCTTTTGAGAATCTCTTCCCTGAAATATCTGACGTATTCTTTTTCCGTTTTCTTTTACTGTGAACTCAAGTATTCACTTTAGTATTTACTTACTCTGTTTCTCTCTTAAAGGCGCTCGCTTTATATTGTTTTCAATAGGCTATTTTAACTGTTTATTTTGACTTTTATTAGTACACGTTTGCAGTACGTACTGATTGCACTCACTGTAGGGAATTGGTACATGTGCATTTCAGTTCTCTTCTCTCCCCCCTCCCATCACCCCCTTTTATTTTTCAGCATCAGATTCATTTATTTCTCTTATATACAGATTATCAGTTATCATCTGTACAGATTGAAAACCACACTAACAGGCCAAAGAATATATAAACACGTAAGGAAATTTACTAAGTCAAGGTACACTTTTAGTCACATTGTCTATGCTGAGTTATAATATCTTTTGTAGTTTTTCCTCTCTTTTTTCTTTTATCTGTCTTTTACTTTGTACTTTACACTTGTTGCATAGAACAGAAAGCATGCAATACTTAAGCTCAGGGGTCTGAGTTACTTCCCTTAGCATTATCATCTCAAGGTGCATCTATTTCCCAGAAATGACTCAATTTGTCTTTCTTTCTGACAGAGAAGTACTCCATTGTGTATAAATATTATTAAATTTACTGGTACAATTTAGATATACATCATGATCATATTCACCATAAGGAATTTGTGTCTGAACATGACATATCTCGATTCCCTTTTTTTTCCCATTCCCTTTCCATATCTTAAACTCCTCTTACCCTCCTTATTTACAAATCTTTGTTTCTACTTTATCTTTCTTTTGTGATTTTTTTCTTTTGCTTTCCTTCCTTCCCTTTCCCCTACTTCAGTTCACCTTTCCTTTGGAACAATTTCTCTGTATTTCACAATATCTATTATACATATTAGTCCTTATTTACACTTGCAGTTTCTCACACTAGAGAGAGAATGCAATATTTATACATGTGTCCAACTTATTTCACTTAAGAATATGGTCTCAATGTACATATAAATCTATCTAGAAATGTCTCAAGGGTATCCTTTTTATGGTTGAATAGTACTCCATTGTATTAAAAAAAAAAAAAAAAACACATCTTTTTTATCCATACATTGGTTTATGGACATTTAGGTTGTTTCCAAGATTTAGTTATTACAAACTGCACTCTGCTATAAACATGGGTGTGCATATATCACTGTGGTATGAGGCTTTAATTCTTCCAGGAAGATACCAAGAAGGGGAATAGGTAAGTCAAATAGGACCTTGGGCCATAGTTTTTTGAGGAATATCCACACTGATTGCCAATGCTTGTGCTGCTCTAAACTCCAACCAAAAGTGGAGAAAGGTTCATTTTCCTGACAGCCCCACCAGGATTTGTCATTGGTTGATTTTGATAATACCCATTTTTCTGGTGTGAGGTAACATCTCAGTATTGTTTTAATTTGCACCTCTAGAATGAACAGTAAATTTTCACATTTTCACATATTTGTTTGCCATTTATACTTTTTCATGTGAGAAGTGTGAATTTATCTCAGGTGCTCATATTTTGGTTTTTAAATTTGAGGGGTCTTTTTTTTCATTTCTTTATGTTTTTCTGGATATTAATCCTTAGTCTGAAGAACAGCTGGTTAAAACTTTCTCCAAATTTGTGAGTTGTTTTCTCACTCTGTGATTGCTTTTGCTATGCAAAATCTTTTTAATAAAATGAGATCCTATTTGCTGATTATTTGCAGTATTTCCTCTGCAACTAGGGTTTTGTTCATGAAATCTTTTCCTACACCTATATATTCAAGAATTCTACCTATTCTCTTTTCCAGAGATTTAATATTTCTGTTTTAATATTTAGATGTTTGATCCATTTGGATTTTAGTTTAGTGCATGATAAGAGGCATGGGTCTAATTTTATTCTTTGGCATATGGGATGCCAGTTTTTCCAGCAACATTTATTAAAAAGTCTTCTTTTTTCCAGCAAAAATGTCAAGGCCGTTTGACAAAGAGAAGGTGGTTCAATGTGTATGGAATTGTATTTTTATCTTCTAATCTTTTCCATTGGTCTTCAGGTCTGGTTCTGTTTGAGGGTTTGTTTCTTTGTTTGCCAGTAGCATGGACTCCATTTACCACAGCAGCTCTGTAGTTTAATATCAGGTCAGGGACAAAGATGACCCCTGACTTGGCTTTATTGCCCAGAATTTTTTTTGCTGTTGTAGGTCTCTTCAGATTCCAAATGAATTTAGGGATGCTTTCTTTATTTCTGTGAGGTATGCTAATAGTATTTTGATTGAGATGGCATTAACTCTGTACAACAATTTTGTGGATATGTTCGTTTTCACTTTGTTGGTTCTTTCTATCCAAAATCAAGGAATATCTTTGCATTTTCTGATACCCTCTTTGTTTTTTTTTTTTTTTTTTTTTTTTTTTTTTTGGTTTTTCTCCGGTACCGGGAACTGAACTCACGACCTTGTGCTTGCCAGGCAGGCGCTTTTGCCGCTGAGCTAAATCCCCAGCCCCTTCCTTAATTTCTTTCTCAGTGAGTTTGTTACTTCTGTACAGGAATGTTACTGATTTTTCAGTATTGACTTTGTATCCAGCTATGTGACTGAATTTGTTTATTAAGTTAGAAGATTTTTGTAAAGTTTTTCAGGTTCTCTATGTTAAGTTTCATGTCACCTGAAAATAATGATAATCTAACTTCTTCCTTTCCTATCTTTATTCCTTTTATTTCTTTCTCTTGTTTAAGTCTTCTAGCTAATGTCTTTGGAAATATATTGAGTAGGAATGGAGATAGCAGACATCCTTGTCTTGTTCCTGACTTTAGAGTGAAAGCTTTCAGTTTCTGACCATTTACTGTAATGATGTCTTGACCATGTAGTATGATGAAGTTCATTTAGCATGATGAATGGATTTTTTTATCCATTCATCTGTTGATGGACATATAGGCTGTTTCCAAGGTTCCTCCCTTTAGAATAATTACAAAATCCTTCAAAGGTTTTTCCCTGCCTTTATATTCTTTCCTTCCATTATCACTTCCACCACTGCCCTACTATAATAGAGAAGGCTGTTTGTTTCTTTCCTACTGGAAAAGTTTTCTTGAATTCCTGGTTTCCTATCACCTCAAGCCCAAATCCTGTTTTTCAAGGCTTTCAAAAATCTGATCTCACTCTGCAACAGGAACTTATCCCTCATCCCTTCACATGAGCCAAACTTGTCTCTCTCTCTGTAGCTTTGTGTCCTATCTGAAATGCACATCCTTGGTTGACACCCTCTGACCTCAGGGTCCCTTAACTGTACCCTTCACAACTCCTTAGACACCTGTCACTGTGTGACTTTGGGTCCTGCCTCAGGATGCAAATGCTTCTAAGTGACTTACCACTGAGAAGACTCACCATTGCTTCCTCCTCAGACATATCTGCACAGGGGGCTCTCTTTGGAGTTCTCATCTCTGTTCCCAGCTGCTATTTTGTCTTTATATCAGTGCAGTGACTTTGGGGACTTGTGATTTGTAGAATTACCTGGACTTCCCAACTTGGAAGGGCTCTGCACTTGGCTTCATGTTGTATTGCTTTTCCTATCTTGAATTACTAATAATTCTTACTAACTTTTAAAACAAGACTCCACATTTTCACTTTGCCCTTGCTCTCACAAATTATATCACAGGTCCACAATTACAACCTGAGAGTTTATTCCAAATTATACATAAATCAGAATTTTTCCAGGACCTATATGCTTGATAGTCTAAATGTAGGCATGTTTCAATCCCATGTTCCAGGCTAATATTGTAATCAAGATTTTTCCTATTTTTTCAGGCACTAAAGTTAAAAGATTTTAACCATAATTCTCCATTTTAGCATGCTATTTTACCTTCTAAACAGTAAGTTATCCTACTTCAAACCCATATCAGTATCATTAAGTATGCCTGTGAAAGTATTTGGTAGTACTTATGTTGAAAACAGACTTTGTCCTAGGGAACTTTCTACTGCAGATCGTGTTTACACTGAGAATGTTGCACTTTGGCTCAACTCCATAAGAGAAATTACCTTTAGCTCCAAGTGGTTAGGGATTTGTGTTATACTAATATGTTGTTATTGATCCCCAAAGTGATTCAATTGACTGTTTCCATTATAGAATTAATTGTCTAGAAATTTCTACTAAAATTTTAGATTACACTCTCTGCTTTTACTGTATCCCATTTTGATGTTCTAGTTTCTATTCGTTCACTTCTATGTTCATCTATACATATTGTTGTTTTATTATATATACTCTTTTCAGTCATGTCTAATCTTACATGTCTGACATGTATAGATGCTCAGTAAGTATTTGTTGAATGAATTAAGCAAACTACATGCAGTATTCCACAGCGCATTCCTAGAAATCTATCCATTGAATATTGAGAAATAGGTTGTGAAAAATTGTTTAAAATTGTTTGAAAATTGAAAATTGTTTAATAGTATTTTAATTGTATTTTTCATTTTAGTCACAATATTTGTATCTTTTAAATGCTGAATTTCAACCATGAGAAGTTATTTAAGGGTGATAATAATCTTTGAAAGTGGGATTCCATCAAGTTGAGGAGATTTGTACTCATAATAAATTTTAGGGAAAGTATTGCATTTTATTCTCTCAAGAAGTTGCCTCCTTTTCCTTCTCTTACAAACTGTTTCACTCCTCTCAAGCTTCCATGGTTCATTTAACCCAATTTAATCGCTCCTCTTTTTTTTTTATCTCATCTTAGCAGTGTTTCTTAAAAGTTCTTACACATATTACCGTTGTGCATACTGTTAATTGCATTTCAAATGTGTTTTTCTTTACTTTTTCATGTTAGGACAATGCATATAGTGTGGAGGTATAGCTATGGTAAAGACTTTCTTACAAGTATAGACACATGTCTCTTGTACTAGACAGAACACAGTTGAAATGCTGGTCTGGCAATAGTTCTACTGAATTTTGTGAATAGGAAGAGATCTTACAGTGCTATCAGACAAATGTAACAAGACAGATTAGTCCCCTTTTCATAGTTATGTGCCGAAAATATTTACTGTGCTAATCCAAGAAGATAGCATATGAGATTCATCTGAAATTATTTATTTTCAGAAGTGAGAAATCTTGCATTATTATAACATAAGGACATATACCAAAGAGAAATGATCAAACCGTGGTGTTAGACTCAGAACTTTGAAGATTTCTGAAATTCTCATATTTGTAGATTTTCTAGAGTAGGTCTATTTCATAGATATTTGCTACTTATGGATAGCAAATGAAATCTAGTAATGTTCCTGAATAATTAACCAACAAGTTTCATTTATAGCAGGAAGCCAGTGAAGATGATATTAATATTCAGGATACATTGAACATAAAGCACAGGGATCTTTAATTCATAGCTGAATAAAGACGGAAGCAACATGTTGAACATAACATTTCCCCATATAAAGTGATTTCCATGTCATATATTATTAAGCTCATGTCTAACTACAGAGCTTCTGCTCAGTTGTCTGGCCCCCATCAGGCTCCAGCTTATCTCTAAGTAAAACACACACACCCATTTGCTTTGTGAGAGTAGTAATGGATAAGGTCAGCAGAGAGGATGCTCCCTCCCACCCATGCGTTGTGATGGCCTCTTTATATCTGCTTTACTGGTGGAAAGAATCTCCTTTCTGAAAGCTTAATAATTTTCTGATGAACATATTTGAAATACCACTACATTTATATTTAATGCAGCACAAAGAGGATTTCATGCTTATCCCTCCCAGTGAAAGGTTCTGTTCTGCCGGATTTGTATCAAAGATAATAATAGGCTTAAATTGTATTGTATTTTAAAAATTCATCAAAGCATTTTCACATCTGTTCTCTTATTTGATTCTTTCTTCAGCCCCATAAGATGAGTTAAGTGTTTCCTAATCCCTGTTTGACAAGGGAGGTGATTGAAGTTCTGAGTTGTTAGATGATTTGTCAGAAGATACAGATTAAATGAGTTACAGGCCTAGAAGTTATGTACTGGGACCCTCTTACTGTTTCCAGGTCATCGAGACCACTTTGAAACAAAAACATCATTGCATATTACTATATGTATGTGTAAATAAAATCAACCAAGGAGCTCTTTAAAAATACAATGCTGGAACTGCATACCTCAAAAAATGTCTTTTCTAATCCAAATTCCCCCCACCGAAAGTATTACCAGTTAGAAAAAGAAATTCCTTCTTTCCTTATGATGTGATAAATTCGACAGATAAAAGGAAATACATGTGCAGATAATGAAAATTGGAGACATCCTCTACAGCTAATAAATAAAAAATAAAACAATTGTTTTAAAATCTGAAATTGGCAAAAGTGGGCAAATTTGCTTAAAAGTGTGTTGGAAAAAAGAGAAGAAATAGCCAAACTTACACAGAATACTATTTGTCTTGGTTACTTTTCTCTCGTTGCTGACACAAAATACCCAAAGCCCAAAATTAAAGAAGGATAAGTTTATTTAGCTTACAGTTTGTAGAGATTTCAATCTATACTCAGCTGGCTCGAAGTCAGGGTGGCAGGGCACAGGGGCAACAATTCAAGGTGGCACAAGGCAGCAACAGCAGCAAGAGCAATAAGGGGGAAACAAGTCTCTTTTCCTCCCTTATGTTGTATGCAGGCCGCCCCCACCCAGGGGGCCTGTAGCACTCACACAATCTCCATGCCCTCTTGTTGCATAGGCTCAGGATGTATACAAAGTAAGGACCCTGGACCCCTAATAAGTCACTCAGTTAACCTTCTAAACTTCTAAAACTGACATAATGTACAGCATCTTAGAGCAGTAAGGGTGTGTCCTTTTGACCCCAGAATGTAGAACTGCTGAGTCACTTAGCCAAGCCTCTAGATTCCTCAAGTTGATACAGTGTATCAACCATAACATTATTATTGATAAAAAAAAAATGTCTTTGGCATTCAAATTGGCACTGTTTCTCAAAAGTAAAAATACATGTTATCTTTCACCCCTCAAGTCTCCTTCTCAGGAGCTTTGCAATGTGGATGTTAAAAATATGCATGGTCATTATTTATTATAGATATTAGTTCATCTACCTGCCTATTTGTATGCAAGTACTTAAATATATTGTTTTTTTTTTTTTTCCGGTACCGGGAACTGAACTCATGACCTTGCACTTGCCAGGCAGGCGCTTTTGCCACTGAGCTAAATCCCCAGCCCCAAATATATTGTTATAAATGAATAAAAGTAATTACTGAATGGACAAAAGTAAGCAATATGCACGTATGCTTGTATGGAATCAGTTCTAAGTTATTTTAAGGCTACTAAAATTTAAAGGTAAAATAAAATTTATACACATTCTGTCCCTATTTAAGTATAGAAAGATATATAAATTTAGAATGAATATGTACATATTTATATGAACACAAATACTGCTGTGAGAATAAACTACAAATCATTATGTATTTCAGGAAAAGTGTGGGATTTTGAGATGAAGAGAACAGTTAAAACTATATAATTCCATATCATTTAAGTATTTTGTAGGCACTTGTTAATTTTCAAAATACAAAACAATTAAAACAAAGACTTTTAATGCATAAAATAACTGGAAAATGAATGAGCTTTAAACTGCAAAATAGATATTTTCCAATTTAGCTTGCATTTTATATGATTTTAATCATTGGAATTATTTATATTTTATAATGCCACTAGTGGAAAGCAACAAAACACTCCATCCATAACTGATATAACACTTGTATTTGTAATTTCCTAAAGATCAAATATATTTTCATATTTAGTCTATCATTTCCATTTGAAAAATACAGTTATATGTTTGAACAACTGTCTTGGTTACTTTTCTCTCACTGCTGAGATAAAATGCCTGACACCCAAAATTAGGGAAGGGAAGGTTTGTTTAGCTCACAGTTTGTGGAGATTTCAATCTACACTTGGCTAGCTCCAAGGCAGAGTGGGACATGGTACAGGGCAGCTATTCATGCTGGTGGAAAACAGCAAAAGCAACAAGAGCACAAAAGAGGTGTGGCAAGAGCAAGCCTCTTTTCCTCCCTTATATTGTATGCCCCCCAGGGGAGGTGTAGCACTCACACCTATAATCCCAGCATTGGACCATGGATCAAAAACTCTAGAAGCCTGCCCCATGACTGCATGAGGCTTTGGGGGGGACATCGAGGCACAAACCGTAACACCAACACCATCAGTGTTTTTCCATCTATAAATCTTCATTCAATCAACTGTGAATTTCTGACTGAAGTATATAGCTTCAAAATCAGAAAACTGTCAGAACTATGTACAACCTCAGATAATGCACAGCCTTAACTTCTTTTTTGGGGATGAAGTAACAGATTTTGTAAGACTTTTCTTCCTCCCATATCTGTATATTTTACTCACATAGTAAGATTCAGTTACAGTAAAATTGAATCCTAAGTAAACAGATATAATCAGTAAAGGAAAATAAATTTTTTAAACTTCTGTACATTGTGTGGTTGTTTGGTTTTGGACAAGTTCCACCCTTCTTTAGCATCCAGTTATTGTAACTTTGAAATGACTGAACCCAGTGATACTGTTGGCAATTACTTCATACTTATTGACAATGATTTAAGAAATTCATTCACTAACTCAATACTTGTTAATTTTATACCAATCTCTGAACTTGTAAATAAGAGTCTTTTCCAGTTTTCCAAAGTTTCTGGACCTGTTTAAACTCTCCTAGTGTTTCAAACATGTTAAATCAAATTAACATGTATTTAGACACATATTCAATGTGTTTTAATTCTTGTACTCTATTAGGTAAAAAGTGCAAATTTTTTAGTCTTCAAATGTGGCTGAAGCCTATCTAACCTCTCCTTCCATTGACTACTTATAACTTGTCCTAGAGAAACACTTTTTCATGTTCGCTTATGACTTAAGGTGCCTTGTTCCACAGCCAGGCTCTAAGCTGTGTATTTCCCATTGCATGTATCTAATTACCCCTTGCACATGAAGAGTAGATTTAGAGAAAGAGTAAGCGAAAATAAATAGGTCAGACCTGCAGAAACTTTTCAGCCTGCAATTTGAAATGCTGAATTTTCAGATGCTGGGAAGTTGTATTACAGTTGGCTTGCAACATGAAAGACTGATACAGTCAGCCTGCTAGGTAGGGTATTGGTACCATCTGTAATGTAGTGCTGCTCTTATTGGGGAGAGAAAAAGGTGAGAAAGACCACAGAATGTAGAAAGTGATCCATCCTTCAGCAGTCCAGATCCTGCTGTTATTGTGCCTCTGTGAAACAAATCTATCAGCACACAAATATATAATTCACTTTGGAATTATCTATGCTACCTAAAACTTCTTCAAATGTCAAGGATAAATATTTAACTCTATTTTTGATTTTAAGTTGAAAATTAATTTGTTTCTCCCTCTGCTTTGGACTATGTGTGGTAGATTTTCAATATATATTGACTCTTACATGCAGAGTGAAATTAAATTCTAATACCATACAAATTTTTAATCAATGATTTATTTAAAAATAGTTCAAAGGCATAGTTAGAAAATGCTTAAATATACACTGTAAAGAATAGCTAGCCCAGGTTCAGTTAATTTTAATGTTTAGGATACATGTTTAAATTCATTTCCCTAAAGGTAAGTTATTAAACATGACAAAAACATGTTATCTATTTATAATCCCCATGAATCCATGAGTAAAATTTGCTGTTTATAGTCCATCACTTCAATTTATCTCAAATCAAACCTTCCATGAGTATCAATATTCTCCTTGTAAAATATTCAAATTTCATAATAACATATTTTAAATTTCTGTTTCTATTCATCAAAGGCCCGTAAATATTTTTTTTTCTTTTCTCACAGGCAGAATTTACAGCCATGAGGGAGCAATACATGCGAGGAGGAGAGGGCTTCATCATCTGTTACTCTGTCACAGACCGCCAATCATTCCAAGAGGCTGCCAAGTTTAAAGAGCTCATTTTTCAGGTCCGTCACACCTATGAAATTCCCCTGGTGCTGGTGGGTAACAAAATTGACCTGGAACAGTTCCGCCAGGTAAGTGCCAATTTCGTCTGTTAGTTTCTGTCTTTCCTCTGAAGATACATGGCACCAAGTTTGGCTGTTCTCTAAGGGTCACAGTGAAAACTAGAAAGAATAATACATGTGATTTTTCTAAGAAATCCATGCAGGCCTGTGGTAGAATGTACACTCCCACAACATCATCAATTTCACATGTGATTTTCTTGCCCTGAGACCTGGGCTAAATCAGTGCTTTGTTTTGAGCACTGAAATATAGATGTGACTCTACATAACTTCTGAGTGTGGCTTTTAAAGTTTCTCCAGGATTTGCCTTTTCACTTCAAACACTCATTTTTAAGCTCTGGACACCTTGGAAAGAGGCCCACACTATATGTGAAAAGAGTCATGTAGACAAACGAGACCCAGTTTTACAGCTTTCCCTGTGAAGTTTCTACATGCTTGCAAAGCCATTTTTCATGCTCCAGCACCAGCCAGTCCACACAGGACAGAAAAACCTCTCATCCCAATCGTATCTAGATTACCGACCTCAAAATCAACAGAAAATAAAATAGAATTGTTCAGCACACTATATTTTAGAGTAGTTTTTCATGGAACAGATAAAACATGATGTTCCCTTGGGCATGATGGTACACACCTATAATCCCAGCACTTAGGAAACTGAGGCATGGTAATTGCTGTGAGTTTAAATTCAGTCTTGGGTTAGAAAGAGAGTCCAAAGCCAGCCCGAACTACATAGAAAGTATAGTTAAGGCTTCTTTTTTAAAAAGTTCCTATCTTCTAACAGAAGAAAAGCAAGCCTCTACTCAGGTTTAATCAGAAATTATTGTTATATACTAGCTATCTCTTTAATACACTCCTACTCCACCAGTGTGATCTTCAGACACTTTCATTTCTCCACATAAATAATATTGATAAGGCAGAGAGTATCCACAATTTAGACTGAGATCACTATTGTAGCAAAGTTCAACAAATTCATTATATGAACCTTGGAGGCACCTAACGGGCAAATAATAATGATTTTCTCCCTGAGAAGTCTCCCTGGTAATGATACCTCGGCTTATCCTGGTTTAGGGACCAGGAAAGTCATCCCTATTCTGTTGCTGTGACTCACTTTGTATGAGACAACATTATTGAAAACTTGCATGTAAATTGAATTTTTATAAATCAAATTCTCAAACTTGAGTTACTTAGTTAAAATTTGAGATAATTCATTTTTATTTTCATTGACCTTGAATTCAAACTGGCTTTTAAGAGTTTACATTATTCCAGTTGATAACTTCTAATTTCTAACCCATTTAATGCAGTCTGCTAATAAGACCTTTTGCTAAGGCAGGAATCTTGGAAGCCAATAGAATTTTTTCCTATGTTATGTGGTTTATTAATCCTAATTTTCACATTTAGTACTTTATATGATTCCTTAAAGTAAAAAGTTCTCATATTTAGCCAACATTTATAAAGTTATGCTTAACAAAGGAACATATTCCTATGATTTGTTCCAATATATTTTTATGAGAGATATTTATATATTTTACATGGTAATCTAGGGATCCTAAGGTGTCAGGTAACTATTGTATTGGAGGTTATAATATTTTCTATAACATCTGCTTGCCTCCTCTGCACCTGTTCTGTTGCCTTATTTTGTTGTTTCCCTTCTGCCCAAAGATTATTTAGTATGATATATGTGCCTTTCTAAGGGTTATGAATGCAAGTTCATCTCAACAGTTAAATATAAATCTATTCTCAGGTACTCTGAAGAAAGGAGGGCTAGGCTTAGTGGCTGGACCTTTCAAATACTCCTTTGAAGAGTGGTAATGTTTTACTTTCCTTAGGGTTTCTAGAAAGAAGCATGAAACAGCACTGTAACAAGTGAAGCATTAGTGATTATGGGGCTACTTTTATTGCACTTCTAAGAATTCCTGGAGAAATAAATCTCTGATTGATCTCTATTCAGGCCAGCTATAAATGACTGGGGAAAGCTAGTGCATGTGAAGACATTAAGGAAACTATTTCAGTTCAGATTCTCTCCAGAATGACCATTTTTTATGATTCCAAAAGCTGATGACGTTTGCATTCTCTACATTCTCCAAGCCCTACTTTCCTAGGCTCAGCAGTGACCTCTGCTATCTCACAAAAGCATGTCCAATGGGAGTCCTATCTCAGCTTCCATAATTAGATGTTCCTTTCTCATTATCTGTGAAGTGAATCACATACACACAAAAGCATCAAAAATGTCATTGGGGGGGGCTGGGGATTTAGCTCAGCGGCAAAACGCCTGCCTGGCAAGCGCAAGGTCGTGAGTTCGTTTCCCGGTACCAGAGAAAAACCAAAAACAAAAACAAAACAAAAATGTCATTGGAACAAACACCAAAAAGAAACACATTAAACTAAGTAATTTTTCATATTTGACAAACTTTTTTTAGATAAGAGAAAGTAAACTTGATAGTCACAGAATGTGCAAACACCATGAAAACATAAATTACATCCTTTGTAAAAATGTTCACTCTGTAATGAAGTGTTGATGTGCAAATTTGGCTTCTGGCTCTGGTGTTTGTGATGGAAATAATTATTCTTAAAATTGCAGAGTGATTTGTTTTTTGCAAAATGATTTCAATTCTCACTGTGCTTTAATGCTATAACTGCCACTGTGGTTGTAAGGCAAGCATTTGAAGAAGGAGGATATTTGAGAAATGCATAAATTGATAGAAAATGACTTTATGAAACTATTGCAGTTACTGACAAAATTAAGACCAAAACACAAATCACATGTACTGTTTTTGTTACAGGAATATTTGAAAGGTTAAGACTCTTTCTTTATGTAAAGAAACAAACAAAAGCAAAGATGCTGACATGGGCATGGTGTACAGCTGCAAGCAATTCTATGAGGTTCTCTAGACTACTAAAGTTAACTGTCTAACACCCTGAAGAAAACCATGTTTGTGCTTTTGCTTAGAGTTGAGAGGTGGAGTCTGGGATTCTCATTATGCAAGTCTTCTTTAGTCTACACACAGACAGCATTAAAATCAAGAGTCCCAATGACTAAAACTCTTTCTTTGCGTGTTTGGTAGAGTAGGTACTTGGATCTCTAATCCGTTATGGAACCTCTCATAGCCTTCAGCCCAAATAAATAAATGAATAAATAAATAAATTAATTGATTAATAAGCAGTGAATAGGCAGGACTCTATTTCAACATTTATATTTTATCTAGGCATATTCCTTTTGATAATAATGACACCAATGATGTATTTGCAAGTTCTGGGCCATCTGCTTTACATATGTCAATTTATTGAATTCAAACGAGGATCTTCTCTGTTATTTACTCATTTCTACGTCAACTGAAGCTTCCATACATTTAAAAATTTGTTCACATGACTTGTTACAGTTAAGAGACAAAAATCCATATGTTTTTTTTTTTTGTTGTTGTTGTTGTTTTTTTTTGGTTTTTCTCCGGTACTGGGAACCGAACTCATGACCTTGCGCTTGCCAGGCAGGCGCTTTGCCGCTGAGCTAAATCCCCAGCCCCAAAAATCCATATGTTTTGATTCAGAATCTCACTGTGTTTTGCAATAGACCTTCTAAGCTTTATTCTATGATTTTGTTTTGTATTAGGTTCAGGAATTTAGCTTTCTTCTCAAAGGTTGCTATGTAACCAATATCATTTCATTGCCAAGTAGTTGCAGTGAGGGTCAGAACGATAATTTGGTGGTGCGGGGGAGTTTGAAGTGGGCAGGTCTAGACCCTAGAAAAGCCAGTTCTAGCCAGAATTGGGAAGAAGGTTATGAGAGAAAGTAAGAGTAATGGAACACAGTGCAGAACTTCTGAGAGGCACTTAGCTCGAATCAGCTGAACAATTTTTCTCAGAGTACATCCAACAATTCTAAAGCCTTTCTTAATTCCTAGACAACACTAGGTCCCTGAGTTTCTTTTATCTTTGTCCATATTTATTATACCTTGTGCCATCACCCTGGGGAGCAAACCAAGATGATTCTCATTTTTGTAAAACTCTGACAAACTGCTCAAAATAAAAATGGTTTATAAATGGAATGAGTTTCAAGGATTGGGGAGTTATATTTCAAGAGGGTTAACATCACTCAAAAACAATAAATTGTTTTATCCTAGTAGACTATGACACACCTCTTACTCTTGAATGTTTCATTAGACCTTAATTCTTACTTTGAGACCTTGAATTTCTACTCCCTCATTCTAGTAATTAAGTGCTGACATAGGGTCATGAAAAATTTGTTCTTTATTCTTTAGAGAAATACCTAATGGAAATGATTTAATCCCTTTACTGAAAGGGCTATTTGAATCTGTGGGGATTAGGATTTGCTGTATTAAAAAATCCATGTAGCTACATCAAATATCTACTTACTTTTCAAAATATGACAGCTTTGGAGTATAGTGAAGGAGTAAGGACTCCAGTTATTGACCTCAAGGACTTTCTCCTTAAGAGCTATGCATGTGAATCATCCACAAGACCATATTAAACAGCAAAACTAACTGTTGAACAATATGACACCATCTATAAGTCTAGAAGTTGCTGACAGCTATGAAGGATCCATGCAGATAAAATATTTAATGGAGACACCAATGCACAGCTATTCTGGTCAGGTAGAAAAGATCAAGTAAATGGTCAAGTTATTTTAAGGAGAGCAAAAAGAGAACACCTTCAAGGAGAAAAATATATCTTGGGCCTATAAGTGTGCATGAGCAGTGCTGAGTGTTTAAGGGAGGGATGGGAAGGTAAACCTGCCTAATAAACAGACAATAAGCATGGTCAGAATAATCTCAAGTACAATGCTTGCCATGAAGATACATTTCACAAAACATAAAACATAACTGTTTACCAGAGCGTATTTGATAAGCTGTGAGGCACTAATTAATTGCAAATACTACTCAAACTTTAAAAACAAAATAGTAGCACTTCATTATCTTTCATCATCGGTATATTAGATAGTTCATATAAACAAATTTTCTAAATAATGAGAATTTATATTCTGAGGGGAAAGAAAGGTTTGACAATTTACTCGTTATTAGCACATAGACACTCAAATTCTACTAATAATTATTTAGCTCCAGTTTTTCTTTCCTTATTTATTCTTTATAAGTTATTCAACTTATAAAGCAAATATGCATATATTAACTCCAATTGATATCAAAAACAAAACAAAAGAAACATACAGCTTTATATAATGTATCAAAAATGTTGTAGGATTTAGAGGTAAAAATGAACCCAAATCAGTAATTTCTCTTTTTGTTTCTCTCTCTCTCACACAGGCACACATAAAACCATACATAAAATATATGAAATGTGTATGAACTATATCTGTTTCTGATATATAAATGTACACCACTGCTTTTCCATTCAATTTACTTATCAAATAGTTAAACATCTCTCTTTATGTATAACCTATTTTGGTATATAAAAAACATTATTTTTTCATTTAATTCATTTGCAAATACTTAAAAATCACTTGATGGGTAGCAAACATTCTTTTAAAATGGTCTTTTATACTGTGAGCGTACAACAGTGAGCATGACAAATCAAATCTCTGAGAATGTCAAATTACAATGGAGAAGACAGATCGTGAAAATTTGAGTATATATTGTACTTGTTTATATCAATTGCATAACACAGAAACAGTGTTAGAAAAAAAACCACACACAGTCCCTTACACACACATGCGTGTGCACGCGCACACACACACACACTGATTTCCAGTAGGGAGAAGATTAAGGAAGAAAAATAAAATAGGAGAAGGGAGTGCATGGTTGAGTGGGTGAGTAGGAAATCTACTGTCAGGGTAGTCATTACTGCCTCTCTAAATGTCATTGAGCAGAAATCTGGAGTTCAGGGAAGATTTGGGGAGAAATAACCCAGACAGATCCAGGGTGATCTGTAAAGTCTTCATGGTATGACTAAGAATTACCCCCATAGCCATGAGCGTCACCATGGTTGAGCAGAATGCAAGATCCAATTATATAGTGATGTGAAAGGTTGATGGTAAGAAAGAAATGATGGTACCTGAACTCACAATGCATTATCACACGGCATAAAGTATCCAGGATGCAATTGTCAAGATACAATTAAGATATATTCTCAGGACTTACATTTTAGAAAGCAACATAGAATATGGCCAAAAGGATCAAGCAGTCTAGAGATTTGCATCTTTACTCAGCTGCTTTGTCACTGCAAAGATCAGTGACCAACACAAGATGTGCATCTGGGTTCTCAATAAGTACTTCCTGCCCAACACATGGGGAGGAGGATATAGTCAGTATACAGTTTCCTGTATCAGTTGCTCCAAGGTCAGCCTTAGGTACATAAAGATTTCTGATCTTAGGTCATATCATACTTGGAGAAACCAATTTCTAGTGAAGTATAGAATAAATGTCTACCCACGTTAGCACAATATGCAACATTCAATGGACAAATCCTTCTCTATCTCCTTCTCTGTCTTTACCCACTGTTCCCTTGGTAGAGACACTATTGGAATTGCATTAATGTTCAAGTTATCCATCTTTTCATGGTCTCCTCTGAGACTATTCTCTGCTATACCTTTTCTTGTTTTTTTTTTTTGTTTTGTTTTGTTTTGTTTTCTGGTACCGGAAATTGAACTCATGACCTTGCACTTGCCAGCTAAATCCCAGAGCTAAATCCCAGCCTTTCTCTGCTATACTTGATGAAATATTATCAGTAAATTATCTAGCACGGTGCTTGGCATAAAATATGGACTTAATAAATTCTAGGTGTCCTCCTCTACATCCCTCATTTCTTGTTCCCTATTTAACACTACAACTTGGATTTGGAATAGCCACCAAAATTGCATATGTTGATGGTTTCCTTCCTAACCTGTGAAACTGGTACTAAGTGGTGAAATCTTTGGGAAGTGGGGCCTAAATGAAGGAAGTTAGGTCACTAGGCATACAGAGTGGATATTAGAACCCTGGTGTTTTTCCGTCACTCTTTGCTTCCCAAATGCTGCGATGCTGTAGCAGAAGATCTCCCCCACAAGCCAGTTTGTCAGTTGCCCAGGTAATAGTTCCAGTTCCAATTCCTGTTAGTTTCTTAGAAACAGCTGGTCATTGTGATGCATAGCTGACCACTATAATGTATAGTGTGAGAGCCAATCCCCAACTGACAAGCTGTTTTACCTCTATACTTCCTGCTTGCTTATCCCATATAAGCCCTAGACCACTAGAGATCAGGGGCTGATATTATGGAAATAATACTAATTAGTGCCCATTGACATAAAATAAATCTGCCTCCAAATCCTGGATGTCAGTTCAGCATTTCATCTTGCAGTTGCATATGGTGTGTCACCTAGGAAGATGAACCATGCTAACCTCTTTGGTCACCTATGGTGGCCCTTGTGGATAGAACAAGGACCTCTCAAGCCCTGATGGGAAGGTGCTTCCTCAAGATTTCTTGAGTCCCCTCAGAGGTCTGGAGGATGTTTCATGGCTCCCCGCTTGAGTGGCTCACATGGACCACCAAAGGGAGGATGGTGCAATCTGTCTGTCTGTCCGCCTGATGCGAGATTCCAGGAAGACCCCTGGGAGAACCCCAGTTAGGCTGTCTGCCAGTCCTGCTCAGCTTGAGCAGAATGAGAGTCTGATCAATTCTCATTAGTCAGGACCACCCTTAAGGGAAGGGGTTTGGAATGTTTAACCTCTGAATTCCTCTTACATGAATGTGTGAGTAAGTGGAACAGACAGCTTAAGCAATGTAGGCTGCTCTGTCTGTGCACCAAGAGTGGGATGCCCTGGTTGTGGTGGCTGATTGGGCCCTCACCTGCTCTTCCACGGTTATTGACATATGGAATACAGAGACCTCCCATAATCCTTAGATGAGTCACACATAAGTCCCCATGATGGGCATGACCAGGCAGGCATCTGAATGGTCTCTCTCTGAGGGGCACCCACCCTTTGTTATGCCATTGTTCAAGGGTACAGAACACTCACATAGGAAGACAGAGATACGAACTAATTACTCTAAACCTGCAGTCCCTGACTGAAGGTTTAAGGGCTTTTCTGAGATTGTGGAGTTAAAAATGAAACCAAACTACTCAAAGGAAAAAAATGAGGCCCATTCTTCCTGAAAATTACACCGTGGCAACCTCATCATCTGCTACAGTTGCTGCCAACAACTATAGCTTCACTCCCTGCTCCCAGCTCATCTACTTCCAGCCAGCTGAACAGTTCCAGGTAGCCATTGCCTGCATTCGGCCACAGCGGCCCTCCCTCCGGATCGTTCTGTTTCCCATTCTGGTCAGAAGACATCATCCAACACTCACTGAAGACGACTGTCATAATTTCTTCTGAGTTCCATATTTTGACTAAGAAAAATTTGAACTGTCAGTCCTGACAAATTCTTTCAGGCCTATGGCCTTTCCTAAAGTTGCTATGGCCTTTCCTAAAGGTCACCATGCCTAGAAATGCAAAATCAGTCAAGCGCTTCTCAAAGACATCAAAGAGGAGAAAGTAAAAGCTCATCAATATGTCTAAAGCTACTACTGTTAACCAAGAAGCCTGATTTAAGGACTATGGGCACTGAAAAATAAATGCCCCTTCAAATTAAAAGATAAAGACATCTCACCTAACAAGAGTTCCTGTCTGGAAAGAGACCTCCTCTTCAAGTTAAAGGCACTGAGCCAGTCAGCCTCTTTATCATTTCAATTTTGGCTGTTCCCCAAGAGAAAGATGACACCTGCATCAGCCTGAGACAGACAATCACAATCCTGAAGTTCTAAGAACTCTCTTCCCAGAGGTATGAGCTGAAGACTCACCTCCAGGCCTGGCCATCAACCATGCGACCTCATCACGACCCCTGTTGCTGTCAGATACCATGGGAAGCAAAAACCTGCATCCAGACACACATCAGCATGATACACTGTTGATCACTATGGGCAAGGTCTCTGGACCATCATCAAAGCAGCCATCACTTACATTCTGTGGTTTAAAACTCATATACCTCTTCTGGAATGTTACTCAACTGTTACAGGACTTTGGGAACTCTCCCACTGTTTTCAGGGAGGCTGTAACAGATTTAGCCAAGTTTCCATCACCTTCTCTTGTACGGTCTATTTCTCTGTTCCTTCCAGTTCTTTAGTTGGCTGAAGCAATTAATTGTCACAAGGGTTTGGGAACTCTCCTACTATTTTCAGGAAGTCTCTAGCAACAGTTTTGCCAAGTTCTCACCACCTTCTCTGGAGGACAGCATGTTTCTTCTAGCTCCACAATTCTCCTGGGCCCTGAGATTGGGCCTTCCACCACCTGCCTCTGATTGTGCCATCCTGGGGCAACACCCACCTGCATCAAACAGTATCCTGTGACACAAGAGACTCAGTGAGAAATTCAACCACACATCCAGAGGTTTCCAAACCACAAACTGTTCATAGTCTGTCAAAGTGCTAAAATACACCTCTCCTGCCTATAAGGCCAGTTCAAGAGCTCCAAGCTGCCAATGCCACTGTGATTGCCCTCAGTACACATTGCCTCAGTCTTCTGCCACCCACAGCCTGCTGGTACTCCTGCCTGGACCTAAAGAATGACTTCTGCCTTCAGTTGGCTGCTGTCAGCTAGCCCTTCTCACAAAAACCTCAGTTTTGAACTCATAGATTAACTGAGCTGGACTCAACCACCCAGAGGTTCAAAAACTTGATACCCCTCTTTGCAGATTACTGCATTTCTGACTGATGATACCCAAGCTGCCTGCTGAAAAGGCACAGAAGCTCAGCTCCCATATCTGGCAGAAACTGGTTATAAGAAAAAAAAATAAAATAAAAAATAAACTTCACACATTTCTTGGAGCTGCTGGCTTTTATAAAATCTGAACCCTTGGGTTCACAAAAACATTGATGCTTACTCAGACTGTCAGCCCCTAGCAGCATCCAGTGGCCTACCTGTACAAATACGTGGATCTAGTTGCTAAGGGCTGCCTCTGCCCTTTGCCTTTGTACTGTAGTAGCTAGTGTCCTTCTAATCAAGAAAGCTGACAAGCTCCCCTTAAGTGCAAACCTAACTGTCCAGGTCTTACATGCTGTACTGCAACTCCTGAGTAACTGTGGACAACTCAATCCTGCCATAAACCTGCAGCTAACACAAAATAATCTGGTCCAGAGGCCTAAGCCCCCTCTGGGATTTGATTGACTGAAAAATCAACCTTAGCCAGAAGAACTTTACCCAGTACTCCCAGAAGATCCATCTTAATCAGAGCTTTGACTGTAAATTCTGCCAGCTCAAACCACAGCACTGGCACTCATACCCCTGCACCCAGCTCAGGCTTTAGAGTCTGTGTCACCACCCTGACCTCCACCTGGCATGACTAAGTGCTCCTCTGTGCCTACTCAGGCTGGCCAAGACAACAGAAGTATATGGGGCCCCGCTGTGAGAAATCCTCCCTAAGTATGACCTACCCTTGATGATTGGCAGTGGCAATGGGCCTGCATTTGTAGCAGAGATAATTCAAAACCACACACAACTATTAAAGATTAAATAAAAATTACATGTAGCATACAAGCCAGAAGCCCTAAAAAGTTGCAAAAATAAAACATAACCCTATAGAAACAGCTTGTAATTAGTCCCACAAAAGTTCAGCTAAAAGATCTGCCCTGGGCTGGGGATTTAGCTCAGCGGCACAGCACCTGCCTGACAAGTGCAAGGTCATGAGTTCGATTCCTGGTACAGAAAAAAAACAAATAAATAAATAAATAAATAAATAAAAAATAAAAGATCTGCCCAACCTGTAGGAACTTTTGCACATACATATAACCCAGGTGCATATTAGCTACCTCTACAAGTTTCCGAAATCCAGCTTTAGATCCACCATTCCAGAGTTCTGGAGAATTTACCTGGACTAGACAGCTCCTTTGGGGCTAACTCTGAAGAGACAAAGCACTCGAAACCTTGCTCTGGTCAACCTGGTTGTTGACCAGTCCGTGCATGGCTGAAGCCTGAGGATACCATTCACAGGACTGCTCCATACCTCCATGTATTATTACGTTTGATTTTTGTGCATTTTCAGGCTATTTACCCCAGTCCATGTTTTGTCATGAATGAGTTCCCTGAGAGAATAGAAAATAACCAGTAAGGCCCTTGCAAATAATTATGATTTGATGAGCATCTAAGGTACATTAGACACTCTTGTAGATCAGGTAAACTCCTTCACTTCCCCATCACAGCCAAGTTATGGAGAAATGCTACAACAAGGAAAACAAACCGAAAACCCCAGGAAAGAAGTTTAAGTCTTGAGGACCTTGCTTAGGGCCCATCCTAGGATCACAATAACAGCCCCAATGTTATGGCTTTTAGTTGGGAACTGTCTCAGAAGATCACGTGTAATATGCTCGGCAAACATTTGCTGGGGATACTAAAAGCGGGGGGGGGGGGGGATGTAGCAGAAGATGCACGCCCCCCCAGCCAATATCCTTTAGTTTCTTAGTTGCCCAAGTATAAGTTCCAGTTATAGTTCCTGTTAGTTCTTAGAAACAGTGGGTCATTATGAAGCACAGCTGGTCACTACGATGCTATGTAAGAACCAATCCCCAATTGACAAGCCATTCTGCCTCTGTACTTCCTGCTTGCTTATCCCATATAAGCCCTACACCACCAGAGATCAGGTCCTGATATTTTGGGAATGATCCCAACCAGTGCCTATTGACATAAAATAAATCTGTCTCCAAATCCTGGGTGTCATTTCAGTGTTTCTGCTTTCCATTGCAATGTGGACAGACCTCTTCAGCCACATGCTTCTGCCGTGATGTACTGTGCTGCAGCAGGCCCAAATGAGCAGAGAGAAGAGACCATCCACAGAAATCCCTGAGACTTTTGAAAGTTGACTAACACACCTGGACTGCTGAGAGAGTGTGAATTGTTATTGCCATCCAAAGATGACAATTTTAACAGTCAGAAACTAGCTATTGAATTGTATAAGAACTGTGCAATGAGTAAGATTAATGAAATCTGGCTGAAGGCTAAGAAACTTCTGATAATGAAAGTGTTTAGGCTTTGGTACATGGATTAAGCAAAACCACTGTTGAAAGTAATTTTTCTAATTTTCAGGACTGAAATATAGAGTAGAAATACTATGAAATATAAAGTAGCAAAGTGTTATTGTTGTTGAATTTCTTTCTATTGTTTTAATTCTGTACTTTGCACAGTTTTAGTCCTTTATAATTTTATAATAATGATGTATAGTACTCTATATTATTAAATTTCATCCCTGTTCTAGGCATTTTTGATAAGAATATGTGTGTATGTGTTAGGTAGGCATTTAACCATTGTCTGAGGTACTCTTTGGCATATTTTCCAAAGCACAACTTCCCACTCCAATATTATTCTTGTTTGTAGTTTTCAGTAGGTGTAATCTGAGGTTCTTATAAGACTTTCTCTCTTCTATCTGTTGTGAACTAAGTGAAGCTAGGTAATTTGGAGATAGCCTGGGACATATAAACAACAAATATCCATTTCACAAATGCTTAGCTATTTGTAAATATAACAAAAAATTCATCTGGGATGAGACCTCTCAGTCTCAAAATGTGGTCCATAAACCACAAGAATTAGTATCACTTCTGAACTCTGCCTTCTGCTCACATTCACCGACCACAGGGTAGTGCTACTAAGACAGGAACTTTGGGAGTAGGGCTCAGCAATCTGAACTACTTTTCTGGGTGATTCTTAAGAATGCTAAAGAATAAAGTTATAAATAAATGCTAAAGTTGAATACTCAACTAGAATATGATGAAAGGACCTGAAACTAATTTGGAATTTGGGGCACTGAAAGAAAGATCCTAAAATCTGTAAGTGCTAAGTGAAACATTTGAGGTTGAAAGGAAAGAGAAAGCATGTATACCCAGTTTTTAAATAGAAAATCATCATTAATTATAAAATTAATGCTTACATCAAAACAACAGTGATAAAAGTATTGTGGATTGAAACACTTCCTTCTTGAATTCATCGTAGAAATCTAAATATGGTATATATCCTACACCTACAATAAATAATTTTCCATTTAACAATTTCATGTTTCATTTGAACACAGATTGTCTACTCAGAGTAAGCTAATTTGCAACTATTTTCCTTATTTAAAATAATGTGTTCTACTGAATTGTTTGTTTTACATGAATCATTGACTACGTTTGGAAACTTGACAAGTCCATGAAGGTTTACATGAGCAAGCTTATTTCTTTAGACAGGGAAAGAGGTGGTGAGAGGGAGAGAGAGGGAAGATAGAGATAGAGAGGGAGAGGGAGGCAGAAAAGGAGAAAGAGAGAGAAAGCTGTTTGGAGAATCAGTTTGCATTTTTGAAAAGAAATCCAAGTTTTCACAAATATTGTTCTAAGATGATTTCTTAAACCAAGCACTGAAGAAATCTGTCCAAAAGTAAACAAAAACTAAATAGTAGATATAATTTTACATTTTCTTTTATCCTATCCCAAATTTCAGGTCTCTATACTTTTCATCAAATATCCTGGCAGTCCAAACCCTGACATTTGTATTTTCTCACACTCAAGTAGTCAGGCTTCTGGCTGTACTCAGTAAATGTGTGTGTGTGTGTTTGTGTGTGTGTGTGTGTGTGTGTGTGTGTGTGTGTGTGTGTGCTCATGTGCATGTTTTATATGCATATTAGACTCAAGATAATCCTACAAATCCAAAATAATGACATCAATAGGTGGAATAACAAATACTCTTAAAAAGAAACATTGCTTTTTTGCATACTGGGAATCTTTACTTACTTCATTCAAACATATGCTTAGGAAATTCAGCTTTGCTGATATTTTTTTTTCCCCATTACTTTGGGAAGTGAACTCAAGAGCTCATGTTGAACTCAAGAGCTTATGTTGAAAAGTTAAATATGCATTATTTCTCACTTTGAAAGCATTTTTTGCCTTATTTCCTGTACTGTAAATCCCCACCCCAGTGTTGTGAATATTTTTTGGATGGTGATTGTTTTCAACAGGGTTAATCTATTGCTATATGATATTCCCTCTCTCCCACACCTCTCTGTGATATTTGCTAGCATCTGTGATGCATTTTAAATTACTGTACCTTTTTTTCAGATTTGGAATATTCTTAGTCATTACCTTTTCAAAATTACTTTTCTTTCATTTTTGTGCTCTCTCTTGGATTAAAATTAGAACTACATTAACTATTTCTATCAATTCTTCTGTCACACTTACACTCTGTATTTTCTATCATTTTATCTCTTTGAGTGGGGGTGGTACTGGGAATTGAACTCAGGACTTTGTGCTTGCTAGGCAGGCACTTGCATCAATTAGTTATGTTACCAGCCTACATTGGTAACTTTTTATGGTTTCACTTGTATCACGTGTTTTGTTTAATATTTCTTCATTCTTTAGTTGCTGTGACTTATAAAGATTATTTCTAGGAAAGTCTGAGGAGACTAAAATTACATCACTTTAATCCAGTCAAAAACTGAGATGATGGAAAGCTAGGAAACAGACACTGCAGCTTCTCATGGATTTCTTATTCTTAGCATGAGGATGTTCAGTTTCCCAACCTAAATTTGGGGAGGGTGTGAGGTACTTTTTAGTATTCTTTTTGGAAGATTCCATGCTACCATTTGCTTGACAGTCCTGTGAGGATCAGGGCTTTTTTGAATTTCTCACCTGACAGGTTTCTACCTATGCTAGCATAGCAGCTCCAGAATTCTGGTTCACATTTTGTACTTTTCTACTTTGTCAAATTCTTCAGTCTTATTAACTCACTAACACTTTCATCTAGATTATTTCTGTATTCTTCCAGATCTATCAGTTTGTACTAGGGGGATAGTTGTTCAAAATTATCTTGTTGATCACTGTCAGAAGTGGAACTCCCCTCACAATTTAGTGACACATTTGTTCCCTCTCCAGCTTACTCTGCTAAAATGGTTATGAAGCTTGAAGGGCTTGCATGTAGAGCTAGCTGTTCCAAACTGAACATGAATTAATTTAAATGCCAAGTAGTATGACCGAATTTTAAGTTTATTTTTAAAAGGATCTGTGAGTTGGATGTACCAGATCTTGGCCTCTGACAACCTGCTACTCTCTAAAAGGTCCAGAAATACATCCATTCAGCCTATAGAAGGAACTGTGAAGGTAGTGGCCACCTTAATATATGATTTAAGAGGAAGATTAGTCAGTAAGTCACATAGTGATGAGAAAATACTTGTGCTAGATTTTTCTCAGACTGTGTCAAACATCCTTAGTGAGCATTTTGCTTTGAATTCTGTGGAATTTTTTCAAATGCATGTCCAATAATTGATAATATCTTCATCTTTCATTCACAACTCCACAGATGGTCTGCAGAGTAAATACTAAAGCCCCCTCACATCTAAGTATGACTCTGGTCCACTTCTGCCATATTATTTCATTGTTTCCCTTTCTTTGGAATTTTATATTATGACTATAGTAATTCTTTTCTGTTCATTGACCATCATGCATAGGTATGTCTTTATATTAGCTTTCTCATTACTGGGATTAAACACCTGACACTCACAAATTAAAAGAGGAAAGATTTAATTTGTCTCCTGGTTTCAGGGAATTCAGTCCATGGTAAGCTGGCTCCAATGAGAAAAAAGTCATGGTGGACGGGGGTGGCAGGCAAAGAAACTGAGTGCATGGCAACTGGAAAGCAGAGAAAAAAGGACAGAGGTTCAGGTGTAGGTTTCGTTGTCACACTTCCGTGACCTCTGGAGATACAACTAAACTCAGCCAGCTAGGAGATTAGTTGGGGTGCTTTCCTAATTCCCTAGGTGGCTTCCGAATCAGTCAGGTTGAGAACTAGCCTTAACCTCACAACCCTGTTACTGTGACCTTCCCAGTCTTCAGAAGTTTTATTCTTTTCACACTGCCTTCATTTGTTTTTCCATCTACTTACAAAATCAGTTTGCCCTGTTAGCTAAGGCAGGAGCTATGTTATGTAATATCAAAAAAAGGCATTTACTCACCTGATATCATAAAAAAAAGAATAAATGAAAAGACACATTTTGCATTTTCTCTTTTTGTCTTCAAATCCAAGTTGAAGGGGGATGGAGAGAAGTACAGTTTTCACATAATGACCATCATCCTTCTAAGAAAATGTGAATCAAATAGAATGACCATCTCCTTTAAAGCACAGACTCCAAGGAGGATGATGGGAGGGATGAGAGGAGTGGGAAGGAAGACTGGGATGTGTTCTCCGCACAGCTCTGAGTGTCCAGTAAGATGCAGAAACTGGAAACACGGGATTGTTTCCAGTAGTGCTTCTCCTAATGACAGAAACAACGCTATTTTTGTAATAATCAAACAGAATCATGGGTAGAAAAAAGCAGGTTTTAAAATCTAGTGTTCCAGGGTGCTGGGGATTTAGCTCAGTGGCACAGCACCTGCCTGGCAAGCACAAGGTCGTGAGTTTGATTCCCGTTACTGGAGAAAGGCCAAAATTAATTAAAAATTTTTTAAAAGTCTAGTGTTCCATACATAGCAGTTAATGATGTGTATCATCTGTTTCAAATCTATGTGGAAAGGTACAAAACTGAGAATAATCTGCAATTAAAATCGTCATTAGAAGCAGCAGCACAGAATGTGGATAGGAGGCAATTTTCCTTTAATAAACCAATAATTTCAAAAACACTATTTGAAAATTTACAGATTTTTTAAGGATGTATTAAAATATATCCTTATTTCCTTCTAAAATTTGTTTTATTTTGAAAAATTCAGGTAAAACGGATCCCTTTTCCATAATCAAGATGGTTGAATCTTATTAAAACTTCACATAATAATAAATAGAATTCACTCAATATGATTTTGATAGTTTCAGCAATTCTATTTTACTATGCATTCAGTATACTGGTCTGTATAAGCATAGGACATTATGAGAAATGGATCTGATTTCTATACTGAGGATAAAAGGAATACTGAACCATTTGCTTCCGGCCAGATGGCAAATAGAGCCATGGTGGCAGAGTGTGTAGCTGCACATGCAAGGTCAGTTCAGGATAGCTGGACACCTTGAAAGACTGAATCCTCTCCTGTCTACAGAAACATGGTATTCAATATTGGGAAGACAAACATTTATTCTAAAAGACAGTGGTTAACATGAAAAGACTCCTGGGAGAAGATATGAAGAAGCAGCTCTATATATTTAAATTTGCCTCCGTACTTTCTTTTAATAAAAAATATTGCTTACAAATGCAAATTCTTTTTTTCTCTTAAGCTTTTATTTTCAGTTTTGCTAAAGTCAACTTCATATCAGTTTTCCTTTTGGTCCCATCATGTTTATCATCTACCTTAGATTATAATTGTCTTATAGTAAAATACTGCTTCATAAAAATGTGGCTAGTTCAGCTCCTTACCGAGCCAACTGTACAAGATAAAAGTTATACACTGGAAAAACTGCTTCATACATTCTTCCCATTTCATTACACAGAATATTAAAAGATGTGAACTCAATCAATATTAAAGGCAATTAATGATGCTTATTGCTTCATCAAATTTATTATTATACTGAAATTCCTTATGTTGTAAACATTTGCCAATAAATTACATAATACTTTGATTTAGTACCACTGACCTTATTCAGGCTAAAGTGCTAGCAGTTTTACAAAACATTGTCTATGGGGCATAAGGGAAAAAAAAAAAGGTGACAGCAGCGTGAATAAAAATCAAATAAGATGGTAACAGTTGTATGAAATACTTTTCAGCGGTAATGAGGATTACATTTTCTCTGAGCTATATTCCTAGCCTTTAAAAATTTTTATTTTGAGATAAGGACACACTACGATACGTTCCCAGTTGTGCTGAATCTTTCAGAGCTCTTACTTCATCCTCCCAAAGTGAAAGAGTTATAGACCTGTGCCTCAAGGCTGGTTGGAAAATTGTTTGGACCACGTGATCTCTTAAAAGAATCTTGACATGCCCGTAGCTCTATATTTCATACTTTAAGGTCTACTGTTAACTAGTCACTTCTTTTACTTGCTTTGTGCTTTCTGATTCCAATTCTTGTATCTCGGTGGCATAAGATCATAATAAAATCCCGTTCAACAACACCTCCAATCATTTCTTTTCTTTCAGGATCTTTTGCTTCTGCCTGAAACATGGAATTTCTGCCTCCTCCACTCACACACACTTTGTACAAACACTAGCATTGATTTTAAGAAAAAGAAAGACAATTATTTAATAAAACGTGTTCTTTCAGTAAAGCCTATAGTAGAAATTTGAATCAGCAGTATAATGGAATGGCAGCTCAATAAACAAATAACACTGAAAGAAACTCTTTGAAAAAGCAGTATTAGTAAGTGGGCATTTTAACTTCCTTTCTAGTGAGACACTGTATGATGGTCTATTATAACCATGGTAAATCCTAAACCTAATTATTTCAATCGAGAATTAGCTTAATTTCAACAGGTGCCTATGTCTGCCTTTCTTGGCATGGACTGCTAACCTGACTTCTCATTTACATTCCTGACTCTGAGGAAAGTTGTATGAAAAACCCCAGAGACATTTTTTTAATTTGAAAACTCATTATGTGACTGTACAGTGTCTGTCACATATGAGGTATTACATTGACAACTTCTACCTAAGAGAAGCAGAAATTCTCCCCATGTTATACAACATTACATACTGTAGAGTGAAAAGAACCTTATTAAAAATGAATTATCTCTGGTTTCTTAATTATACATTTAATTTAGATTAATTAAGACACATAATACATAATGTAAGTACTAGACATTAAATGATATTATAGGTATTTAGTTAATAATTAGCTTAGTTTCTGATGGTTCATTTTCATTAATTTTATTAATTCAATTCCATTGTTTTTAAATTAGGTAGTTTTACATTATTGGACCAACTTATTCAACTTAATTATATATGATTTATGTATAATAAAATATTGAAGCAGTATATACATCTGTGGAGATTTTTACATGGGATAAACTAAATTTATTATGAGCCTATCTCTATATCTGAGTCCTTACATAATAAACTAGAACCTAACAATGTGTAGTGAGCTAGAAGCCTAATTTAGAAATATACTTTTGTAACAAAGAGCTGGGTGTCAGCCAATCACAGCAGCTGAACATCAGACTATCGCAAGAAGCACATTTATTTCCTAGGTGCCTGTAGTACATAATATTTCCAGAAGGAAATGAATGGCTCAAACTTGAACTCTGAATGCACTTCAAATGGCATGACTTCAACGATTGACCATGAGTCAGAATAAAGGTGATCGCTGTAGGTCTCAGAGGTAAGAAATAGTGTGAACGGAGTCTTGAATTTGGGGAATATTTTCATAAACAGATACTAGAGGATAGGTGTTTCAAGGGTAGTGAATAAACTGGCAAATGAGAAATAAGCAAACAAATAAAAAAGCATCAGAGGTATGAAGTATATGGGGTAGACAGATAATAAGGGTTCCTCTGCCACAAAGCGAAGCATCTTCATTTTTAATTACATGAAAATTCATCACATCTCAGAAGGCACAAGAACCCCCATGAAATATGACTTTTGAAGGTTTCTGTTCACTATCTTCAGAAAGTTGGATGTATAGTGTCTATGATGGAATCCCAGAATATCCATTTGAGCAAGACCTCAAAATAATTATAGTACAGGTGTTCTGTGAACCACTCTCTGATAAATAGTGCCAGCCAGAAGGTAACCAATATTGCATCTTTAAGTCACTAGCTATTAAGTTAATCATACTTCTGTGTGCTATGACCTAGTACCCGAGGCGTCTCCACTGGCTTCTTGTCCTTTTCATTTCTAGAAGCCTATCATTATTTCCCAGGAAATCACTAGTCCTTTCTTATTCAACCTCTAGTCACTCCACTGCCTAATCTCTGCCCTAATTTGCTATGCTGACAAGTGCTTGTTTTCACTTGTAAACAATTTAAACTTCCTTTTTGATTCTCTGATGTGTACATTTTATAGTGGGATGAAAATTGCACTCCTAGTAATTTCCATTCCCTAAAACCCAATAGCTATGAATGCAGTCTTGTTTGGAAGTACACTCTGAAAATGTGATAACAAATGTCAAGATCAATCATACTGAATTCATTATTGGCAGAAACTCAATGACTAAAGCCTTTATAAAAAGAAGAAGTACACAAGGACACAGAGAAGACAGCTATGTGAAAATAGCAGTAGAGGTTGCTGCTGATATAAGCCAAAAAACAACAGGAACTACTAGAAGCTGAAAGACTCAAGGGAATATTCTCCCCTAGAAGCTTCTAAGAAGGCAAGACTTCGATTGAACCTTGATTTCAGAAATCTCCTTCAAGAGTTGTGGAACAATTTCTATAGATTTAGATCTCCAAGTTGATTGTAAATTATCATGGCAGCTCTGGAAAAACATTGCACATCTTTCAAAATATTTAAAAGGAAAGACTTTTTTTTATTTTAAATGTAGGTACATTCTCAACTACACAGAATTAACTATTATTGGATGGACTTCTACACAATCATTTTTCACTCAGTGATCATGATGTTTTTGAGTCTGTAAACCTTAATATAGGTTCCACTGGGATGACTTTTTGCTTCTATGTCTTTTCTCATTTTTTTT
>NW_004955402.1:28869552-28885296 GCF_000276665.1 Chinchilla lanigera | reverse complement strand
AGTAGTCCTCTGCCTTTTACATGCAGCAAATTTGGAAAATGACAAAAGAAATAAATTAAATGCCTTTGAGAGGAATTCAGCCAGTACCCCTAAGATTGTGATGTGGAATAACTGGAAAATGTAAATTGTGTTTCAATGTCATTGAAAGGAGGATAAAGGAAAGGGAAAATGAAGTGAATTAAGATAGGTCATGTAGCAGTACAAAGTCCCTATGATGAAATGATCTTTACATATATTTAAAATGAACCAATAAATTTAATTAATTAAAACTTAAAAAGAATAAATTTTGGACAAAGGAGAAAAAAATAACCTGAAGTGCATGTTTACTGCTGTTCTATGTCACAAACTAGGAAATATCTTACACTGTTCTGAAATATCTAATGAGAAACAACAAGTATCCATTTTAAGCAATGTAAAGGATATAATAAGGATATAATAAAGGATATTTAAAGGATATACTAAAAGATGTGAATCTTAGGCTACAATATAAAGTAGTTTTCATAGGAACAAAACACTAGAAAAAAAGCTGTAAAGACTAGGGTGGGGAGGTATAATTTGGAAGAAGTTTATCATTCACATTTTATTTCTGATTGTGTGATATAATCCCTCATCATAAAACTCGCTACAGATTTCCTCATAAGCAATAAAAAGAAAAATCATCCTCTTCTTCCTTCTATTTGTACTTGAGTCTTCCCCGCCCAAGCTAAGATATTTATAACTTATGAAGAGCCTGAATTAACACCTGCATTTTTTTCATGCTAAGTACCTGATGCTGCAAAGCCAAAATGCACTTAATCCCTCTGCTAACGCTGTTTTTCCATACAAAAACCAGCCATGGTTATTGCAGAAATCTTTCAGACAAACTAGCTTCTAAAAATCATTCAAAAATATATCACTGTAGTGAAAAAAGCTATCACCTTTTAGGAAATGTGATTACTCATCATAATACAACATGATTTACTGAACATGGCACAATTTAATTTTAATTCTAAATTTATTATACATGTAAAGGTTCTTCAATTTCAGTCTAACAGGTAGCTTATTTTATTTACTTTTTAGGGTTGATTTCGCAGTCTACTATTTACCTACATCAGAAATACTCAAGACCTGTTACATTGTTAACATTGTTGGGCCCAGATAAAGCTATCCTTTGGTATCTACTGGCATTTGGTTCCAAAAAAACTTATGTTTGCAAATCTTCAGACCCTCAGCTTCCTGTGGTGAATGATATAGTATATGCTTATAGCTTACACTCATACTCCCATATCTGTTAAACATCTCTAGATGACTTATAATACCTAATGCAGTGTGAATGCTCTGTAATAGTTTTGCTGTATTGCTTAGGGGATAACAGCAAGAAAAAATGTAAATGTTTATTACAGTGTATAGACACAATCTTTTTCAAATACTTTGTTTCATAGTTAGTTGATTCCACAGATACAGAATCCACAGATACACAACTCACTGATCAACTATTATTTCATGAGCATTTCTTAAATAAATAAATATATATATATATATATTATATGCAGTTCTGATGAAAATTATACTGATAACATCTCTTGCTCTTAACCTATTCTAGTTATGAGATTCATCTGTTGCTCGCTTCAGATAAGTTGGTCTTCACTGAAACTTGATACTTTCCCATGTGTCTTCCTGATGTTGGATTTGCATTCCTTTTGACTTTTGCTGGATTTGGACTCCAAAATACTCACAGTTTGTGACCTCAGTGCCTTCACTGAACATTACTATTTGCTTTTCCAGCTAGTTTACAAACTGTACACTGCTTCGACTATGCCAGCATCTCTTCCTCTGCACAATTCATTGTGTCACTAGCACCACAAGATGCATGGGCAGGTGTGATGGCTCAGTGCATCTTCCTGTTTCCAGACGTTCTCAGCGTTCTGATGTAGACAAAGGACTCCACCAGGCTTTTGCTCCTGAACATAGCTAACAGATTCTCCTTGGCAAATTACTTTCAAAAAATTTGACCTTTTACACATAGTGATTTTTGAAGGGATTAATTATATTGCCCACTTACACTTCTGTGTCAGTTATTTCAATCTGGTGAGCTAAGAGACATCTTTAGGAACAAATTTGAACTGAGTACAAATCAAAAAACGTCAAAGAAGGAATAGAAAAGAGTAAAGGCAGGCCAATTCAGAACAAAATAGTCAAGAGATCTATTTATTACTCCTTCCCTCTTCCTTTGTTTTCTGCCGTATTTGTTCTAGATACTTGGACATTCCTCATTTTAAATGTGCAAATTTTTCTTATAAATGTAGTTGTCTATTTTCAAGGTAGTGTGTAATTTATATTTCATTTCATGATTTATATTTCACTTCATGTTTTCAAGGCCCCTTATGACCTGAATGTTCATTTCCCTGCCTTCTCTCACCCAAATACATATCTAGAAACCCTAATGAAGGATTAGTGTCCTAATAAAAGCAGCTGTAGGGAGCTAATTTACCCCTTCTGCCTATATGGTACACATGGTATCATCTTGGGAGCAGAAACAAGCCCTCACCAGAATTTGAATCTGTGGATGCTTTGATGTTTGGCTTGCCAGCTTGCAGAACTAAGAAATAAATTTCTATTACTGATAAACTACCTAGCATAAGGAGTTTTTGTACTGTCATAAGCACACACAAATATTACTTTTCAAAACAGCTAATATAAACCCTAATGGTGTCTGCTTTGGGTTGTAGGACCTACTCACTACCTACACATAAGATAGTCTCAATAAAAGGTATAGCAGTACATTTTTGCATCAAGTCCTGACATAGGGTGAGGAATAACCAGAGAAAATCACTGTGAGTTTCCACACTTCAACAGACCAAACAAAGCACTTTTTCTGCCACCACATATTGTGAATTCAATATTAAGAATTATTCACAGGCAAAACAGAATCAGTAAAATGATATTCTCATAAGATACAGGGATTTCAAGCAATTTCATTTAGTCATTTTATCTCAAGAACAAATAGATATTCTTAGTTTTATCCTAAGCATTTTGTCACTCATGCATGTTTTATGTACCTTACTCTAAAGTCATTTTAATATCACAAACATCTTTGGTGTTTTCTCCAAATATATTTTCTTGTGTTGTGCTTTGAATGATTCAGAGCAACTCCAGATTCTGAATATTAAAAGATTGGGCAGCACAGCGACACACAAAATTTAATAATGGCAAAACCCTGTAGGAATGCGGATCTCAGCCCCTTAAGCAAGTTTATTTCCTCTGAAGCAGACAAATATTCTGGGAAAAGAGATTTATTTTACTTTCTTTAAAGCCATAGCTTAAGAACCTGTATAATCCAATAGGTCTCAATTAAGATAGTATTAAAATACATTAATTCACCATGCTTTGGGCTAGGTTTTATAGAAAAAAATGTTCACTTGAGATTGAATGGAGTCTCTGCCTGTTAAAGGGTTTTTAACAGTGTACACTAGAATACAGAATATACTGTGGATGAATTAGTGTTCTGGGTAAGGAGTGCTACAGAGTTCAGAAGTAAAAATAAATCAGTGAACATTGGAAGAGGTAAGCCTGGACCACAGAAGGCAGTGACACAGGTCTAAGCCTTTCTCCTTGGGCAGGTTTGTTGTTAATAAACTTTATATTTTTGGGAAATTTTAGGTTCAAAGAAAGTGCAGAGTCTCTGTACATCCCCTGTCCTCCACATGTCACCCTGTTACAAACATTTCTCTTGGGAGGGTACTACATTTGCCACAATCAATTGACCTACACTGACACAAAATGAGTACCTAAAGACCACAGATTACAGAAGTGTTTGTCCTCATCGTTACACACTCTATAGATTTGGACAATGTATAGTGACATAAATCCATATCATAATATTACATAGAATGTTATCTCTGCCTGCTGGGTTCTGCTCATTCATCCCTCTTTCCTCTTAACTCTTGACAACCATAGAACTTTTTGCTGTTTTCATCGTTTTCCCCCCAGAATCTCAAAGGTTGGGATCATATAACTTGTCCATTTTTCAGATTGTAGTAATGTGTTTACGTGTATTCTGTCGTCACATGGTATGGCAGTTTTATTTTTTGTAGTTGTTTGTTTACGAATTTGTTTTAGTTCTGATAACAGACTATGGATTTGAGAGTGACCTGGCTGTGACACCTGTCACCCCATTGATCACCAGGTTGATCCAGCTGGTCTGGCTGGCTGGGCGGATATCTCCTTCCCACCTTACTACTCCAGGTGCTTCCCTCCTGTGGTTGTGCTCTGGGTCAAAGAGGATGATCACCCCTCATAGAGGAAGATCTTTTCCTCAGTCAAGGTTATATAAGTAGTTTTGGTCCCCCGCTAGAACCTCCAACAAGCTCTGAAGGTCTAAGAACAGATAGTATATTTTCACTTATAGGATATTTCAAGTTCTTATAAATGTTTGGTAACTCTAAATAATATTGCTGTAAATATATGCATGCAGGAATTTGTGTGAACAATAGATAGTGCTTTGTGGTCCTTATAAACAAGAGGTGGAGGAAAATAGTACAATTAGATATCACAAGAATCATTTTGTATGTTTTAAATGTCAAAATGAAAGATGGCTTCACAACTTAGTAAAATATTGTAAATATTTAGATTGCTTTATGTTCTTTCAAATAGTTATGAGTATAGTATTTATTTAGGACTGAGGCTGAATGTAGTATTATGAAAATGCAAGGAACGAGGTTACTGATAGCAGCAGAAATAGGTCTCTGGTGTGTTGTTCAGCTGTGAAACCAAATATAAATTTTAGTTATCCAGTACTTTCTCTTTTTGAGCTACTTTCAGTTGAAAAGCACTAAACCTTTCCCGAAACCCAAAGTGCTTATCCAAACTCCTTTCAGCCATAAACAGGGCACTCTTTTGGTACACATAAATTTCTTCATTGTGTATGTTTTCAGTAATTAGCATTCTTCCTACAAATACACACCAGAAAACTGGCCTATTTCTTAGTACATTTTTGTATTCAGAGAAGTTTAATAAATAAGAGTAAGAAGATTTACCTTTATTGATTTTAATGTGACATTTATATTTTTTCAAAATTGGCAACATAACTGAAGAAATGTGTAACCAATTAAATGCATCAAAAATAATAGGCTATGTTAATGTCCTTGGCCAATAAACAGTAAAGATTTAAGAAGGCAGATATTCTGCAACTTTTTTGGGCTCTTAAGAACCTTGCTTCCCTTCCTTCCTTCTTGTCTTCTTCCCTTTTTCTCACTTAAAGAATTGCCAAAGTTAACCTTTTCGTAAGGAGGAAGACAACTAGTAAATAGTACTAAAATGAACTGATCTAGCAGATAAAAACTAAATGAAAATTTTTACTGTTATTGGCATTTTTGTATGCTTTTCTGCTACTGGTAACTTTGACAAAATTTGCTGTTTGAAATTATTTATAATATTATAATGATAATAAATTGTCCAAATAAAAATAATCACCTATACTTTTCAAAAAGAAAGTAGAATTAGAAGGTGATGCACTCACAAAGAATTATGCACTTTTTTATATTGCACAATGAAACTACTCAAATCAAATGTTTTCCTACAGTTGCCTTGGTGGTAGGCAGAAATGATACCCAATCACCTAGTTTCTTGTATTACAGCATAATGCAGAATACCTGAAAACATACAATAAATATATTTAATCACTCAACAAAGACTGATCATTTCAAGGAGATTGGAGAGGATTTTATCTGTGTAGATGCATGACCTTTGTGCAAAAATCAAATAAAAAATCAAATTCATAGCAGAATGGAAAACATGTCTCAGTGGTGATTCTTATCAATTCTTGACAGTCATCATAATAAAGATAGCAGTAGAACTTATTGTTCTTTCTGTGTACCTCTGTCCCTTTCTTGACAGCACACATCCCTGCTTATGTTACATGAGATAGAGTGTGTGTGTTTATTTTCTATTATTATATGTATAAATGTTTGATAGTAGTATACATTTTTAAAAGGAAGCTTGTCAATAATGTGTCCATCACAAAATGACTTTCCTTCGTAGCCTCAAGGTAAATTTACCATCTCCTAACCACTATAAAAAAATAAATCCCTGATTTTCCTTGAGGTGCATTGCAAAACTAGGGTATTTTTTCAGATAACTATCCCCATGATTGAAAATATTCAAGAATTTAGATATCCTACCATGAGAGGGATGTCAAGATATTCAGTGTCTTGGCATTGTATAGTCAACAATGTATCTGCTTTATTTCCTTGAAAAAAATAATGCAAATAGCCACATTTTTTTGCAGTTTAAGTAACATAAGTCGTAAAAGCCATCCATCATAGAAAAATCTTGAAAAAAATAGCATGTGATAGACAAAGAATACTCATTCTAAAGAGATTGTTTAAATTAAGTATAGTATCTTTACAGTACTTTGAAGTATACACTAAATGATGTCAAATCAGTAGAATCTCTTAATATATTGATACCTGAAGAACGTAAATACTTGGTGGTTTCTAAAGAGCATTTGCATTTATTTTTAAAAGAGCACATATTAAATATTCATATAATAATTAGAATGACTTTACATATATTAAAATTTATTTCAATTATTTCACTTTAAAAACCCTTTGTTATATACAGAGAACATTTTAGTTTTTATGTAAAAGCTGAGTGAGAAAGTGCTTATACACTCCATGTCCAGAGCCCTACACAATCCTCCTCCATTATCAATATGTCACAAGACAATAATGCCTTTGTAATAATTTGTGACTTTACATTAATACATTATGATTTCCCAACATCCACAATTTATTTATTTTTATTTTGAAGAGAATTAAAGGAAAAGAACAATGGGAAGATGCCAACAACATAGACAAAAAGAAAACAAAGCAAAAACAGTAAGAATGATACAGGTTTTCAGAATAAAATGATAAAGATTTACAGTGGTTGTTACATTACATATTTTTATCTTCATCGAAGTTGGTCAGACTGCCAGATGTAAGAATGCAAAATTAATCAAACCATTAAAGAGAATAAAAAATAAAAGCAAAAAATTGTAAATGATACAGAGTTTCACCAAACAAGGTGATAGGAATTCAAGAATGGTTGGTGTGTTGCATATTGTTGTCTTCAAATTAGGTGCTCAAAATTCACAATTTACATTAGTGTTCTCTATTTATTCTTGAATGTTCATATGGCTTTGCGCACTTGGGAGTAAATCCTACCCGGTCTATGATTCCTTGAATAAATTATTAAATTCAATTTGCTTATAAATATCTACTGGTATAATGTTACATCTGTGTCATAAGAAATATTAGTCTACAATATTTTCTTATAACTGATTACTGTAATAATGGCATCTATGCAGGAATTAGGAAGTATTCCCTCTTCTTTCATTTTTTAAGATATTGTAGAGAATTAATAAATTTCTTCCTTAAAAATTTCCTAACGTGTGTGAAGCCACTTGTGCCTGGTACTTTCTGTTTTGGGAAGGTTGTCAGTGAGTAAATTTTTAACAGATGAGGCCTCTCTATATATTGTCTCTTTCTTTGCAAGTTAATTTGGGCAGATTCTGTCATTCAAAAACTTATTTTCCTTCATCAGTGTCATCAGACTTGTAGACATAAAGTTAGGCAAATAGTCCCTTATTGTCCTTTTACTGTCCTTGGAATTTTTAGTGATGTCTCACATTTCATTTCTGAAGTAATATTATTTTCAATCTGAATTTTTCTCTTTTTATCTTAGCCTAGATAGTTATCAATCAAACTGACCTTTTAAATGAACCATCTCTTCATTTTTTTTGATATTCTGTGTTCATTTCCAGTTTTTAGTTTCAATAATCTCTGCCCTATTTTTATTTTTTTCTTTGTTCTACTTACACTGAATTTAATCAACATTTCTAGTTTAATGTATAAACATATAGTACTGATTTTAGATCCTTTTCTGAATAATTCAAATTTCCCTTTATGCACTTTTTGGTGCATCTAACAAATTGTCTCAAGTTGTCTTTTCAATCTTATTAACAGTTTGAAAAAGTATTGTCTTGGGATTTATCTTTTGATAAATGCATTATTTAGATGTGTGTTGCTTAATCTCCAAGAATGTGGGGCTTTTCCATACATATTTCTATTTCTATTTTAGTTTAATTTCCTTGTGGTCTAAGAACAGATAACTTGTAATTTCTATTCTTTTAAATTTTTTAAGGTGTGTTTCATGACCTAGAATGTGGCCTTATATAGTGAATGTTCTAATGTAATCTTGGGAAGAATTTGCCACTATTAGATACTTCATAAATGTCAGTTATATGCAGTTGATTGATAGTGTTGGTAAGTATCACCATACTCATGGATTTTTTGGTTTTTGCATCCAATTATTTCTGATAAAGTAAAGTCTCACACTATAATAGTGGATTCACCTGTTTTATTCCTGTGGTCCTATCAGTTTTTGCCTTAGCACATGTTGAAAGGACAAACTTACCACACATATGAGACCAGTTATATAGTTGCAGCTGATAGACATTGACATATATACAGTACTAGTCTAAAGAAGCAGCTAAAAATCATTTAAATGATGGATCATTTCCATTTGTCAGTGAAATTACTGAGTGAAGTATCAGTAAAAGTAAATTTCCTTTCTGATTTGATAGTTCTGGATAAGGCAGAATCATTTGGGAAAAAATATAAAATTTTTGAATTTTTGGACAGTAGATAACCCATTGATTTAATTGTAACAATGAAATCAGATGGGGCAGAAAAATTTAAGATTACAAGACCAACTGTTCATTGAGAAAGAAAATCAACTGGTTGGGGATTTAGCTCAGCAGCACAGCACCTGAGCAGCAAGTGCAAGGTCATGAGTTCAATTCCCTAAACAGGGAAAAAAAAAAGACATATTGTCTTAGAAAGAAAATCAGGATCCATTATTTAGCACACTTTTAAAATCAAGAGCTTTAATTTGCGCACTTGAGAGTGGTAATCTTGCCAATTTCAAAAGGTATTGATCTAAGACATTATAGATCTCCCACATCAATGTTTAGACCATAAATGTAGAAAAATGGCTTAATTGCTCCCCCAAATTTATACTTTGAAGGACATAAGCAATCACCACTATGTGATATGATGGGGGTATTTTGATATTGACCAGTTCTCGAATCCCTGCCCTTCTTCAGATGACAGATTGCTGGGAAACTGAAGATTGATTGGACCATTTGCTTGAAATCTCCAGGTTTGCAACCATACTAATGCATATGATAATGTAAGAGAAGAGAATGTTTCAACACGTGACTGACTGACAGTTATAAGAAAAATGCACAGTGACACCCTGTTATGTAATAGCTCCCTAGTCCTTTGTTTTCTGTTTTCTCATTGCTACCTTAGAAAAGAAAAAGTTGAATTATTTCACTGACTTGATTTGCTTCTGACGCAGTCATCAAAAGTGACTTTTTTCCATTCTGATATATTTCTTTAATATTTGATAAGTCTTAGGACCCAGAACAGATGGATGGTTTGTTTTTTGTGAATGATGAAGTCTTTCCTGAGAAATAAATTATTCTGCAAAACAATATTATCATATACCATAATATTTCATCTTGGTATTGTTTCATATAACACATTCTTAAAAAAAGATAAAGAACCTGTCAACTCTTTAGTACCAGAATAGTAGCAGTTCTAAAATGCAGAGAAGTGAATAAAAATAATAGGCTGTCAAAAATTAATCATCCTACAAGATCCCTAGTAATAATATAGTATTATGCATTGTTGTTTGTAAGATATGTTGATGATAATGGTTTCTTGAGAGTAATATTATGCCATAAACTTATGAATCAACTATCATCAAGAACACATAATAAGTTGAAGATTTTAAAATTCATTATATCTGAATTTCTTCTGACACTTCTGATTACTTTTTCATATTGAATATTAAACTTTTTTGTCCCCACACTTCTCAGTTGTTGTAGTCAATGTCATGAAACATACCTTTATTAATTCATCTCAACATCAGAAGCTGAATTAATTTTACATCCAAAAGGAGAAAAAGAAAAGAAAAACCCAAAATCTTAAAACCACCTTTACTGATTAGTCTGGAGTAATGTTAAAACAGCAATGCATGTACCTCAATTTGGTACCCATTAACTGACATGCACTTCTGAGGATAAACATAAGTGCTTAGAGTAATGGAAAAGTACATCCAATATTTATACTTATGAAAATATGTAATCTGACCCATATGGGAGTCAGAAGCTCACCCCACCTCTGCCACAGCAGCTGTCTAACACATGCACTGCACAGTCCATGCAAAGAGTCCTCACAGGATCAGCACCCCTCCTGCCACTATGGGACCAGTCCTTGCATGATCTGAGCAGGTGGCAGGAGGAGAGTGGGTAAGCTATCAAAACTGAACGAGTTCTGCTCCTGGATTTTCCACCTGAAAAGATGGCAGAGGTGACAACTAAAGACTGACTTGGTTGAAGACAAGACCAACACACATGTGGAGAATTTTACTTCAGGACAGAAGTACCACAGATACAGTGTGAAAGATAGCCTTGGGAAACAGGCTTGGAGAGGGTAAGAAGTAAACCAGGATCTCCTGGTTTGCCCTAACTGGCTCACGCTCAGGCCAGGAGGATCTCTGAGGCTGTATACTGTAGTAAGAGGTCAGGTTTTGTGGGTATAATCTTCAGAAGGAAATATAATATTTAGTTCAATGGTTTGCTGGAGCTCTGGCACCACTTCCTACATTCAGCAGAAATTAGTGGCCTGAATAATTTTAGGTCAGTATCTCAGTGGTTTTACTGTCTTCACTAAAATCAGAGCCTTCTTTATTCTAATTAAGGGCAATTTGTTTGTGGTTCTTAGGATTTGTCAGTATCCTGTTGATATTTGCCTTACTGTTGTCATTAACTTTACTATTATAGCCAAAGTGACTACTATAGCCTGCATCTAGATGTCCCCCCAAAGCCTCATGCAGTTATAGGTGGGGCTTTTCAGAAGTGGCTCGATATAGAGTGTGTGATGCCGGGATTAAATGAGTAATGCTGGGATTAAGGGTGTGTGATTACTAAATTACTCCATGATTGGTCTGCATAGTTCTAAATGTAGATACTGGGAAGGTGCAGCCTAGGTGTGAGTGCTACTCATGCTAAGGACATGTATTCTGAGTAAAATATGAGACAGAAAGTGGGCTGCTGTTGTTGGTTGCTGCATCTTTGCTGCTTTGCAGCCTTCTGCCCACTGTGAGCTATTTCTCCTCTGTAATGCCCACCTGGCACTCCACCATGACTTGGAGGTAGCCAGCTTATGAACTGAAATGTCTACAAAGAGTGCACTGCAACAATAAACCTTCCCTCCTTTAACTTTGAGCATTGAGTGTTTTGTCTAAGCTATGAGAAAAGTAAATAAGATAATGATATAATTATTGCTGTTAGTTGTTTTTCTCCCTGTGACAATATCTGATATGATTGAAGGTCATGAACAAGTAATAGTGCAGCTCAATCCCAAAGAAACTGGCACTGGGCCAAAGAAGACACAAATCCCAGCACAAATAAATAAATAAGTAGATAAATAGAAACATGAATGGTAACAAAATCTTTCCAAGCCTTCCCAACTCCCCCAAAATCGGTTCAGGAGGAACTGAGAGGGAGGAAATCCTAAACCACACAGCAAAAAGGTCTGTAAACTATCAGTAAAGGTAAAACAGTTCAGTAAGTTTATTGGCAAATTTACAAAAGATAAAACTAATCAGGTAATGACCCTAATGAAATAAATGATCAGCAAATCTAGAGAAGACACTAATGAAAATCTAGTACAATTGAAGGAAAACATAGAAAACATAAATTCCCAGCATGAAAAAGAATGGGAGACCATAAATGAGTTCTAAACAGAAATACAGCCAATTAAAAATGTGGTTTGAAGTATGGTTAGCAAAAGCAACAAATGTGAAGATAGCATCAGATCTAGAGCAAGAGTCTATGGTCAATGACCAGTTAATGAAATATAAAAAAACAAGATACCTTCAATACAAGAAAAGAACATAAAAAGTCACCTGCTTGCTGACTCAAAAAAGACTAACATAGGAGCAATTGGGATTAATAAAAAAATGGGAAAGCACAAGGGGCCTAAAGAATCTGTTACAAAAGTAATAGCAGGAAACTTTCTATATGTGAAAAAAGAATTAAACATACAGGTAAGACAGGTATACAGAACCTGGAATAGCCATGATCAGAAGAAGAAAACACTCCATGACACATAATAATTAAAATATTGGGAATCCACCATTAGAACTGATTTTTAAAGGCTCTTAGAAAAAAGCAACAAATCATCTATAATGGACACCTCATTAGAATTACAATAAACTTCTTAAAGCAAGCTTTAAAGGATTGAGAGCTTGGAATGAAGTACTTCAAGCTCAAAAAGAAAACATCTTCCAACACATACTATTATATCCTGCAAAAATTATCTCTCAAAATTGATGGAGAAATAAAATATTTCCATGATAAAGAGAATCTAAAGAAATTCATGACCACCAAACCAATACTCTAAAATATTCTCAAGAATATCCAAATAAGAGACAATAAGGCTAATAATGTTTAAATATCCAATATGTAGGACTAGCAATTAAGGAAAATGAAAAGAAATGAAGACAGCAACAAGAAAACAATAAAGTGACAGAAATAAGTCCATATTTGTCAATTGTTACTGTGAATGTAAGTGGACTTCATACATCAATCAAAAGGAAAAGATTGGAAGAGTGGACCAAGACACGAAATCCAATGATATGTGGCATGCAAGAATTTCATACACTTAAAATAGAAGGATGGAAAATAATATTCCATTCAGTGGAACGCAAAAATCAGCAGGATTTTCAAAGTGGACTTTAAGCCAGAGCTGATAAAAAGAGGCAAAGTAAAACATTCCATATTGGCTAATGGCAGTATTCAAGAGGAAGAGATAACATTACAAACATATATGCACCAAACCACAGTGCACATAACGAACATTTATTGGCATAAAAGATCAGATATACATCAATATAATTGCAGTGTGGGACCTCAGTACCACACAATGACAAGTTGACAGATCAACTAGAGATCTGTCACATTAAAAACAGAACCATGAGAATTAAATCAATCCTTTAAATAAGTGTACTTAGTAGACATATACAGTGCTCCATCCAACAACAGAGTATTCATTCTTTTCAGCACCATATTGCATTTTCTTGAAAATAGACCAAATACTAACTATTAAACCATGCCTAAATAAATGGAAAAAAAAATCAAAATGTTACCATGCATATTATAATATCACAGTGAAATGAAAGTAGAAATTAAAAGCAAAGAAAGCACAAAAACTTTATAAATGCATGGAAATTAGCAACACACTATTGAAAATTCAATGAGTCACAGAGGAAAGTAGGGAAAAAATAAGATGGTTCCTAGAATTACAAGGTAATATCAGTACAATATAGCAGAACTTATGAGTACAATGAAAACAGTCCTATGAGGGAAGTTTATAGCTCTGAATATCCACATCAGCAAAGCAGAATGAACTCAAACATATAACACAATGATAAGTCAAAGTATCTTTGTCTTATCCTTTACTTACAAGACAAAAAAAGTTCCACCAAAATCTAAAATTTATAACAAAATTCAGCACTATAACAGGATACAAAATAAACACACAGAAATCAACAGCATTCTTATACACTGAGAATGAACTCACTGAAAAAGAGATTAGGAAAACAAAACCATTTATGATGGCATTAAAAATTAAATACATAGGAATCAACCAAGGAAATGAAAAACATCTATAATGAAAATAACATCACTTTGATAATGGAAATTGAAGAAAACATTTGAAAATGGAAAGATATCCCTCTTTTTTCCTTAATAAGCAGAACCAACAGTCAAAATAGTTATACTACCAAAACTGCTATACAGAGTTAATATAATTCCAATCAAAATAACATTTATCACAGATCTAGAGAAAGCAGTCCTAAAACTTCCGTGGAACCAGAACAGACCCAGAATAGCAAGAACAATCCTGGATAACAGAAGTGCTGCAAGTGGCATCAAAATTACAGACTTCAAGTTATACTACAATGTTATGATGATTAAGTCATCATGGTACTGGCACAAAAACAGGCATGTGGATCAAAGAATAGAGGAAACAAACATCCTCATGCACATAAAGCTATTTGATCTTTGAGAAAGGGGCCAAAAACATACACTGAAAGAAGAACAATTTGTTAAATGGTGTTGGGAAATTTCGATATCCATATGTAAAAGATTTAGTCTTGACCCATACGTCTCACCATGTATTAAACTAAAATCAAAATGGATCAAAGATTTAAATGTTGAAACAGAAACAATTTGCTGGAAGGTAAAATAGGTACAACTCTTGGAGACATGGCTATGCATAAGGACTTTCGGAGAAGAACCCAAATGGTACAGGAAATAATACAGAGAATCAGTAAATGGGATAATATAAAATTTGGGGGCTCAGGATTTAGCTCAGTGGCACAGTGCCTGCCTGGCAAGTGCAAGGTCGTGAACTCGATTCCTGGTACCAGAAGAAAAACAAACAAACAAACAAAAATAAAATAAAATAAAATTTTAAAGCTTCTGCATATTAAAAGAAACAACCATCAAAGTGAAAAAACCTAAAGAATGGGAAAAATTACTGCCACGTATTTCTCAGACAGAGGTTCAATATCTAGAATAAAAAAAACTCAAAAATTTTGTACTCCCCAAATAAAGACCCAACAAAAAAGGGCAAACAAAACAAATACACACTTTTAGAATAATGGCCAATAACTATATGAAAAAAGTTCAATGTCATTGGTCACTAGAGAAATGCAAATTAAAACTACAGTGAGATATCTTTTTACCCCCAAAAGATGGACTATCATCCAAAAAATGTAATTATAACAAATGATTGCATGGGTGTGGGGGGAAAGGGAGTCTTCTACATTGTCAGTAGGAATGTGAGCTAATAACACCACTATGGAAATCAGTGTGGAGGTTCCTCAAAAAAGTAAAAGTAGAAATTCCAATAGATTCAGCCATCCCCCTTCTTAACATCTTCCTAAAAGTGTTAAATCATTGTACTACAGAGGTACAAGCATACCCTTGTTTATAGCAGCACAATTCATAATAACTGAAACTTGCAAACAGCACACACATCCATCAGTAGATGAATGGAAAGGACACTGTGGTATTTATGCACAGTGATGTACTGCTGCACCATAGAGAAAGATAAAACTATAGAAATTTGTAGGGAAATGGGTTCAATTTAACAACATAAATAAACACACAAGTTGAATATCCCATGATTTCTCTTACATGACAATCTCTCTCTTGCTCTTTCTATATATACATTATATACATATATATGAATTATATACAATATAGAGTAAAATGGAAGCTAGATAAATAAGTAGAATGAAGTTCAAGTAATTCCCTAAATTATTTATTCCATTGTTTCAAAATATTTTAATATATATGCTAATCAATTTCTTTTATACTACTAGTTTCTCTTAGTTCACTGAAAAGAAAGTTTTATCCAGGCATGGTTTTGCATGCCTATCTCAGCACTTGGGTAGTTGAGACAGGAGGATTTCTGTGAATTTGAGACCGGCCTCAAGGCCACCCTGAACTACTTTTCAAGACCCTGCTCCACTCCAAGAAAAATAAAGTTTTATGTATTATCTGTTTCTTCTTTACATGAGAAAATCTTTTTTCTTTATGGCTTATACTCTGAGTAGTTACTTTGAAAATAATGATACAGA
>NW_004955402.1:28841535-28868419 GCF_000276665.1 Chinchilla lanigera | reverse complement strand
CTGAGCTAAATCCCCAGCCCCCTATGTGAGAATTAATGTAATCTGTTTACTTTCATGCCTGGTTGTTTTAAAATCTAAGTTTTTAAAGGTGAGAGCACTGGTTACATGTAGTTAAAAGATTTGTTACTAAATCAGGATCCCATAAATTATATAGAGAGATAAATGTCCAATATTTGAATGAAGTCTTGTTTGTTTTATATTATTTTGCTTTTTGATCTTTAGTATCGATATCTAAATTCCTACGTTATGAAAAGAAGAGTAATCCAACCATTCCTTGCCTCTAACAGCAGAAGATAAATGAAAATATATTCACAATGTGTTCAAAATTTTCTCCATTGTGAGCCATAATTGTCTGATCTGTCCCCCTGTTCTCTTTCTATGTTATTTATGTTTATGATTGGAGTTTTAATGGAGATATAATTGAATCTAATTGCCAACTCTGAAATGAATGTTACTTATAGAAGCAACACAAAATATATTTGGCTTTATCTGTTCTTATTTCCTATTTCAACGCTGTCATTTTGTCTTGTGGCTCCCAAACCTCTTTAACAACTGTTAGGTGAATTTGAGATGGTGCTGTCCAAGAAGCACTTCAATACCACAGCTGACTTTAGATTCAGTCGAATGTTGTGGTCTCATGACTGTTAAATCATTCATTCTGGAAACCATGGTGAGAAAAGTTTTAGGGGGAAGCACTAATAGAAACTTCTGGTGTTTGGTTAAAACGTGAACTAGAACGAAGGAGGTAAAAGGCAGAAAACTCAGATTAACCTTTAATGAAATATTACTGTAGAGACAGACTTCAAAAGTATCTTTATGTGTTATGCACTGATTACACCATAACAAACAGGGAGGCCTCTTCTATGTAAGTTTTAAAATTCTCTAACTACCCTTGAGCAGTCTTATCTATTCTGTATTCTGTTTCTTAAAGCCTGCCAGGTGGCATTTTGCTCATCTGACAAGTTAACCTGTACTCTATGGATAATAGCAGGTTTCCAGATTACTATTCCAGGTAACATAATAATACACTGACAAAACTCCCCATGAGAAACAAATGAACACCTCAGAAAATGTCGGGGAGGAAGAATGAATCTTGAAAAGGAATAAGGCATCCAGTATCTCTGGAATGACACAACCCAAGGGGTCTACATAACATCAACAGCAACAATGTAATAGAAATCTCTCAACCATGGTGAAACATCTTTCAGATCCTTTTATTTATCTCAGTGTTATGTATGAAGATTTCCAAGGGGAACTTTTTTCAGATGACTAGTATTGCCTTGGGTTACTCATAGTTACAACCTTAACTGTTAACATTAGGGAGAGGGAAGGGGTAATTTCTTTTGAGAATCTGCACTTTCTGTGCTGAGGGAATTCAACTCATGATCCAGGGAGACAAGCAACCTCACACAATACACAAAGTTTAAGAGCTGTCTGCTACCCATGGGGAGTGCGGAGAGCCTGAGTTACCCATGTCTTCTTAGAAAAGCTTCTGAGATTCCATGCATTTCTCTGCCTGCAAACTCACAGGAATTTTAAGAACAATTTTCTAAGCTATAAAATTGTAAGATATTGAAACCTTCAAAGTTATGACATCTATAACGTACGGCTGACTGGATTACTACACAGAACTTTATTATCTTGCAAACTTTAAGCTCTTTAAAATCTCCAGACTTTCATGATGCCCACCATTGTACATGGCGAAAGGACTTTATTCTGCCAGTAATGAGCCACATGATTTCAAGGATGCCATTGAACAGTTGGAGTTTTGATTAGAAAATAATATTTCTTTGATGTGTTTTTAAAAAATAATACTTGTATTAAAGAGAAGAATAAGTCATCAGAACAGAGAAATTCTGGGAAGTGAAACTTGTGGGAACTTGAGGTCATCCAAGATTTTAATAAAAACTTTTTCCTCTTTATATACATACAGTGATAATGTCTTACTTCAAAGGATTATTTACATATTCACAATTTCATCTCTTTCTGGAAACAGCATTGGGGCTTCCCACTGAGAGAAAAGATTGTTCTTTCTCTCATGTATGGAACAAAGAGAAAGGAAATCTGAGAAATCTCAAGCATGCACCTAGAGTAACCAATTTGCAATAGTGCTATCTGAAATCTCTCTCCTGCTGAGGCTCTAATATCCAATTTCTTAGACAGAAGATTTATACATGAAGTATGATAATGTTTGGCAAAGAAATTAGCATAATCATAGATGAAACAAATACAAAGCACCTCAAATTAACTATGGAGCAATTATAATGACACTGTGCCCTGTGAATTGTCCATTAAACAATATTGGATCACCAGCATCCTCTGTCCCTGGCTTTGTTGTTAGAAACAAAACTAACTTAGTATTTTGTGCAGCATTCAGGATTTTACACCAGGTGTGGTGCTTGGGGTTCTGAAATGAGTTTAGAAGGAAACATACACACAAATGCACGCACAAACCTGCAAACTTCAGAATATTTCTTTACTTGTAATTTCTTATTCATAAAATAAGATGCTCCAAATTGATGACATAAATATAGCTCTTTATATCAGATATGTACTGGGAAAGTTTTCTTTAATTTATACATAAGAAAATTTAATATAAATATATAATGTGTAAATATATATAATTTCACACATTATATTTCCATATATTGTATACATTTTTTTAAGAATCACAGAGAGATCTTTTCAAGAAAGAAGATATCACACTGTCAAATTCCCTACTACCACATTCCTTCCAAATAGGACTTTATCCAAATTCTCCTGGGTGATATCTTTATTTCACTGGGAAAATGCTCTAGGCAAAACAAACTTAAAACTACCTCGTATGTGTAACTTCAAAATAAAAACTTTATTTCCCTGAAATAAAATTTGTGCACATGCTAATCTAAATGATATTCCTTTCTGATCTTATGTAATTTTGTAGATATCACTTTTCAATAATGTGATTTATTTTCATTGTTTCTTTCCAAGACAGGGAAAAATCAGTACTTATATATGTGAGACCATGTATCTTTTTAACATGTAACCTTGGGAAAATATACTGGTCATCACTCTGTTTTTAGGGTGTATAAAAGTTTCTGGTCCATAAGAGATGCTCAAGGGGCTAGGGATTTAGCTCAGCAGCACAGCGCCTGCCTGGCAAGCTCAAGGTCATGAGTTCAATTCCTGGTACCGGAAAAAAAAAACCCATAAGAGATGTTCAATAAATGTGTGGTATATCCATTGTAAAAGACCTACTTATAATCTCAGAATAGAGGCTGGTGTCAATGAAGCCCTTTTTTTTCCTTTCTTTAATTTTTTTGATATCAGGAATCAAACTCAGAACTTCATGCTTGTCAGGCAGGTACCATGATGCTGAGCTATATCCCCAGCCCCAGTGAAGCCCTTTTAGAAAACACATAGAGGTTCATACAGTGACCACCTCATTATCAATCTTCTTAATCTCTGTCACAAATTATTTTTGTATAGGGGAAAGATACATCAGAAATCTAAAAAGTTCCTAGCTCTCTATAGCTTCTACAATTATGAATCAGTATTCCTAAAATTTATCAAAGAAATTTTGGAGACAGAGTTAATTATCCATATTTACATAGACATTCAGCATTAAATTATTAGGCTTTGATGGCAACTTCTCTCCTCTTCCTGATGACATGAAAAATTAATCTCCTATGACCAAATTACATAGTTAGTTCCACCAGGAAACCAGTACATGTATATACTACATATACATATATATATATGTGTGTGTGTATATATATATATACACACACACATATATATATATGTAGTATAAAACATGAATTACCTGGTCATTTAATTGCACTGATGATTCCTTCCATGGGAAAGTACTGGATAGAAGTAAACTACTACCGTGTAAATAATTAGTTCTCATCTAATATAGCAGAGAGTACTGAAAGGATAATTTATCTTTAAATAAGAAGTATGAAAGAATGGAAAAGGTTCAGCCTTATAATAAGTAGCATACGAAAGTTTAAGATCTTGACCTCTCTCTTTGTGTCCTACTAGCATTTGCAGAAAAAATACATAGATAGAACAGACCCGCAGTGCTCTGATTTGATGATACCTTCAGTGCCTCATTACTGAATAATTTTTATCCTTAAATTTTATCCATTAGCCTATTGTTTGTTTCTTGGATATAAATTTAAATGACAGAAAATAAATTCTGCAAAACTAATCCAGGGGAAGGCATAAACCGATGGTGACTTCTTTTTTCTGAACAAGGAGATATAAATGGGAATATAAGGCTAACTTACAAAATACATTAAATGAGTATTATGATTTATTAAAAGAAAATAATATCTTACAATTACGTGTAAAAGGTATTTAAATTTAAACATGAGAAGTGTCCTGGAGTGATCCATTCCTATGCCTGGAATGCAGTTAAATTTAAGACAGTCATTCATTAGTACAATAAACATTTCTCACCCACTGCACCATATATCAGTTACTGCAATTCCAAATGCTGGCTTTGAAAAACTCTCAAGTAATGTACTGTAATGAGCATAATGTTAAAATTACAAAGAGAAAGTTATAATAAGAGGCACTGAACAGACATCTAGATAGTTTACCCTGCTAAAAATGGTTCTCAGATGTGAGTTAAGATTTTAAAGAAGAGCTGACATTAATAAGAAAAACATAAAAAGAACAGAGAAGGGAGGGAATTACTAGAGGGAATAATGAGTAATTTGAAGAATTCCAAGTTACTTACTAGGATATTGTCCAAGCATAGGCAGAGCACAAATCTCAGCAAGCAAGTGGAGCATGACTAAATATGAGACAATGGAAAGTCCTGGTAAGAAATTGTGTTTGATTAACTTGTAATAGATATGTATGTGTACACATATATGTATATGCTCAAATTTGACATATGCACATGTTATATATAGTCACATACTTGTATATGTATACTCTAACATATGCGTATCTGTATATATTGAGTATATATGTATATATATGCATATATAAACAAATGTATGCTTATACACACATATAAAGTAAGAAAGTTTTGTTGATGTAATTGTTCAGTGTCCAAAACAAAGCCCAGCACATGCTAACACTTAAAAGTCTTTATTGGTGTAAAGATAACAATAGCAATAAGCAAGCTAATCTTACAGTCTTTGAGAGAGCCACAAAAATAATTTCAGGGTCACCTTAGAGATTTCTCTTAGGGCAAAAGCAGGTAAAACGAAAAATACAAATAGAGGAAAAAGTAAACATTAATCAAAATATATCTACATATAAAGAAAGTCACATTAACTTTATGTGTAAATTGATTTACATATTCACTATATATCCTCTACCTTATGTGACCTGTCTAGAGCCTTTAATAATTAGGTAGATTTTTTCTTTCACTTCAATGATGTCTAACTTGGTCATAGAAAGTGCAAACCTAAAAACGACACTTCCCAGGCATAGTGGAAAGTGAGATAGAGGCAGAATGATTATTTAGCCCTAGAAAAAATAGAGATCCTGAGACAATCTGTGAAAGAAAAAGACACTGCAATCAGGAATAAATATTCTCAGTGGTTCATGTTCCATGTTGTTCTCTAGTATAAGGAATGTAGAGTATAAAACTGTATGGTGCATGTCTCAAATAGTTGTATTTTCCCTGATTCTTACCACAGATACTGGAATATTTTTAAACATCTAGATCTCTGAATTTCATAAGAATTGAATTTCAAATAATTTAATGCCTATGATAGTAGCTAATTGTAACAAGAAATTAAATTGTTTAACAAAAAATTAAATACACTATTAAAAAATAACAGCATAATGCAGTCACTTAACACTGTTCCTTCCAAACCAGCAGCTGATAATTACTAGGAATAAATTCTATAATCAAATATATATGAAGCTCTGAATAGATGAACATGAAGGATGCATTTCTCGAAATGACCTGGGAACGTGTTTTGCTGGATTATTTACTGACGGTGATAGTCTGTAATAATGTTATTCAAGATTTTGCTCTTTTTCTCCCCTTCTTGTGATTAGCTTTCTCACAAATAGTGGAGACCAAGGAGAGCAAAGAAGCATGAAATTGAAAACAAAGTTAATTTAAGACCTTATTCCTTTTCTGTCTCACCCTAGGTACTCCCTTTCTACTCCCCTAAAAAGACAATTCACATGAACATACTTTCTCAATAAATCACAGTAGTATCCTGAAAAACAAATCATATTCAGTTCAATTAACATTTGATTTCAAAATTCATATCTGAATATGAGATAAAAAAGAACCTATGCTGGGAGACAGAAAACCTGACTTACATAATCTTGGCGACTTTATTGAGAGATGTGTCTGTCACTTTTCTTCTTAAAGACCTAGTTTCTATACAAAAAGTGAGAGAACCAAATACCAAATGGTTTGTAAAGCTCACACAAGCTTTAAATTTTGACTGCAATATAGTTCAGTAACTTATTTTGTTTTTGTGATTTTACCTTCATTATCAGTTGATGCTGTAGGAGGTATCATAGGGCAAGGGAATCCTTTTGAAGGCTTCCTTCCAAGTTCCAAAGTGATATATTAAATCATCCAGATGAAACCTTTGGTGTAAAGCTTTCTTATTTACTTCTATGTTATTTTCAAATGTACATAGCGAATTCAGTCAACATACTGTATCCCTAAAACTCTGCTAGTATTAAAGGAGTAAGACTGCTCTTTTCACAAAAAAGAAAGACTATATATATATATTATATATATATATATATATAAAATATTAGAATGTTAGAATGTTTGGGTAAAAATAAATAAAAGGAATGAAAAATGGTTAGCCTAAATAATGAGATTTACTTTTTTCCAGTTTCCTAAAACTATGTGTAGTGATAATAAAAATCATCTTAATTCTCATCATATTCTTTTTGCAAAAGAACTCAAATATATTTCTAAGCAACACCACAGACATGAAATTGACTTATTGAATTGATGTATTGAGTAAAACATAAAGAACTACAGCAATGGGAGAGTTTGTCTGCCCATCATGAAAGATCTCTTTGTTTCCACGTGTTCAAAGGTTTGTTATTCAAGGAGAAATGAAAACATCAGCAATAGAACAACATCTGTGACTAATATATTACCAGTACATCAAGTGCAATGTTCTTTGGTTGTGAATTCTCTTACTGAAGTCTCATAGGAAGTTTATGAAGTAAGTATAGTCCTCCTCAAGTCATGAATGGATTATTAAAAAGAGAATGAATAAGTGAAAAGAGAACAACATAATATTTGGGGCTTAGAAAGTCTCATTTACATGTCCAAAGTATAGGGACAAAATTAGAAACAATGAGACTACCTCCATTGCCATTGCCACAAGAGATGAAAATGCGGCAGTAGCACTGTAGAAAGAGCAAAGAAAAATTTGAGAAGAATGAGAAAAATTAAAAGTAGCACATGAACAACATGAAAACATGTTTCAAATAGTGTGGAGACTTGAGAGATAGAAAGAAACATGCAGAAGGCATGGTATATTTTAAGCTGTACTCTCCAAGGTACAGAATAGAGTGACATCTTGATTATTCTGGTTCAAATATTTTTCTACATTTAAACTATGCAAATATATTATTAAACCACATGCCATCTATGGGTGACCAGCTCAGTTTTGGAAGAATGGATTTCTAGCTATGTGGTGTGAACCTCGTGACACCGGATCGCCAGGCCAAGTCTTCTGTATATTCCCTGCAAACTGTCCCTCACATGGAAACTGTTGTGCAACTTTATAGCATCACAGTGTCAGTTTAATGTGTTTTGCTGCTAACAGATTTTAAATCTTCTAGTAAAAGAAAAATTATTTTTTAGTTGTTCTCAGGATACATAGTTTAATGAAGATTCTGAGACCAAGAATTTATTAGAGGAAGGAGTATGTTACACCCTTGGAATGGACAAGAACGGTTTTATCTTGGGAAAAACGAAATGGGTACATCCACTTGGACAGATAAAAGTGAACATCTGGTCAGCTATTTTCTTTCATCTAAAATGTAATACTTTTCAAATCTATAATTTTCAGGATTTCAAAAAATTAACATTTCGGCCATTGCTAAGTTTACCATTTCAGTCCCATATAAATATTAGTTCTGTTTATGCAAAACAGTATGACTAAAACATGGATCTTCAACAAAACTGCAAGTATAAATATTAAAAAAGAGAAAAACTTCTTTTATATAGACTTCAATTAAATTATAATATTAAGCAGGCTGCAGCAGGAGTCCATTAAAGATTTAGTTACCTTCTGTGGTGAACATTAAGAAGCTATTACTCAAATTCTATTTAAACTGTTAAAAGGAATTAAAATGTATAAGAAAGGCCATTACATATCATGAGCTAATTTTCTAACACAAGCTTAGCAGCTGATAGATTGTTTAAGCCTCTCCAAGGTTTTAGTTTCATACTCAATAATTCAGAGATGGAGCAGGGTTATGTTGATTCATAATTTGCTCCCTTCTGTCTCTCACAGGAACGATGCTGTGATGGAAAATCAGTCTTCATTTCCCATTCTGCATCTAAAGCTAGACTTCCTCGGTTAAACTCACAATTACAAGTGAGAAAGTGACATTGTATTCTCCCCGGGCTCACAGCTCACGAACCATATTTCATCCTCTCATTCCCAGGTTCATACTCTCTGCTGTCTGTTGTACAGCCTCTTCCCGCTTTGAAACTGTTGCCAAGGACAGAGAAGTTAATTTTCTTTTATTAACTTAGAAAATGCACACCTCCTTCCTGAAATGAAATTACATGTAAGAATGCAAAGTTCTTTCCTTTTTATTTTAATTCTGAGGAAAGCTTGTTGTAATGAGGTTGTGGTATGTTTTCATTGTGTTGCATATTCTTTTAGTTCAACTGAAGAAAATTGTCTTTCTCCTTAATGGGCCTCACATTTTATAACTAAACTATAAAGGAGCAGCTAGGAGAATAACAAAAGAAAATAAAATTATTGTAACTGCAAGTCATTTCTAAAGTAAAACTTTATAAAAGAAATTTAGAAATAAGCATTTCTTGATTTGCCTTCTGTACTTTTATTTATAATTGATTTCACACTTACGGCCAATACTAATTTATTGGATATAATCTGTGATGTGGTCAGCATTTGTGTACACACATCAGAATCTTGTATCATGAAGGACTTTAATGAATGAACTTTTAGTGTGGATGTTCAATGTACCTGTTTCAGCTACAGAAAACTTTTGCCCTTTAAGAAATTTTCCATTTGGAAGGAAATAAATAGTAGTTACATTCAATAATAAGGAAAACAAACAGATATGATAGGTATCTTAATATCTAATAACATTCTTCATTTTTCTTATTAAAAACTAACAAATTCTACTGAAAAATCACTTATGTCCAACTGTCAGCCACAGGAAGCTCCTCACTCTTCAGTGAGTTTCTGGGTTGTGACCTGGTAAACTCCAATAACTGCATTCATTCTGAATGCCTCCAGAGTTCCCAAGTTGGGAGATGTGAAATATAAATTTTTGAAACAACCTCAGTGATAGTCAAGATTTGTGTGGTGTCACAAATGAAATTGGATCATATAACTTTCCAGTAACATCTTCTATCTGTAAAATTGTTTTTCAGTGAGTATCATAATAATAACTAATAATATAAAATCAGTGTTAAACTGGCAATATTGGTGGAGTTCACAGTTTATTTGTTTGTTTGTTTTTTCCAGTACTGGGAATCGAACTCACGGCCTAGTGCTTGCCAGGCAGGCGCTGTGCCACTGAGCTAAATCCCCAGCCACTGGAGTTCACAACTTATTCTAAGATTTGGAAAGTTACAGTGTCCCATACATCCCATTAGTAGCTGTGGTTATGTAAAATAAAAAGATTTTCCATTTCATTAAAGATTGTGAGAAACTGTGGTATTAGATCTTCTCTAAATTTCTTGTAGAATTCAACAAGGAATCCAACAGGACTTGGGATTTTCTTTATTGGTAGGTATTAAATTACACCCTCAAATTCATTGACTTATTTGAGTTCTTTAGAATTTTTATATCTTTTTGATTCAGCTTTGGTAATTCATATCTATCTAAGAATTGGTCCATTTTTTCTCTTGTCCATCTTATTAGTATACAGGTTCTCAAAGTAGGTATTGATGATCTAGATTTCTGTAAAATCTGTTGTGATTTAATCTTTTTCATTTTTAATTGCATGGATAGGTGTCTTTTATTTTTATAAGGTTGGCTAGGGGTTGACAGTTTTACTTAATCTTTAAATAAACAGATTCCAGTTTATTGACTCTTCGTATCATTTTCTTAGTCTCAGTTGCATTAATTTCTGCTCTGATCTTTATAATTTCCCCTTTTATATGAACTTTGGGCTTCACTTCTTTTTTTAGAAACTTAAAATTAAACTTTTAGGTTAAACATTAAGTGATATGTTCTCTATTTTTGTTTGCTATTTTTGATGTGGGAATTCACTGCTAAAAATTTCCCTCATAAGACTACTTTCATTGTGTCCTAATCATTTCAGTATGTGGCATGTGCATTAGCATTTCATTGTAGAAACTAATTTACTCTTTAATATCATCTGTGACCCATTGGTTGTTCAGGAAGGTGTTATTTAATTTCCATGTGTTTATGTAGTTTTTGAGGTTTCTTTTGGCACTGACTTCTAATTTCATTGCATTATGTTCTGATAATATGCAGGGGATAATTTCAGTTCATTTGCAATTACTTAAGCTAGTGTGTGGTCTGTAGTCTTCTAGATATGATACAAATTCAACACTCAAAAATCACTAACAATCTTGTACACTAATAACAAACACACTGAGAGAGAAATTTGGGAAACTGCACCATTCACAATAGCATCAAAAAATGTAATATGTAGGAATCAATCTAACAAAGGAAGTGAAAAATTTTACATTGAAAATTACAGAACTCTGAAAAGAGGGATCAAAGATGATATAAGAAAAGAAAAGATATTCCTTGTTCTTGAGTAGGAAGAACCAAGAAAGTGAAAATGGCCATACTTCCAAATTTATGACACAGATTTAATGCAATCCAGATCAAAATACTGATAGCATATCTCACAGGATTAGAGAAAATAATACTAAAATACATCTAGAACCTGAAGACACCTACAATATCAAACACAGTTCTTGATGAAAAGGAAAGGCAGGGGGAGGAATCCCAATCCCAGACTTGAAAATATACTGTAAGGATACTATAAAAAAAGGCATGTCACTGACAAAAAAAAGATCTGAGCTCAATGGAAGACAAACACACTCAGCCACCTAATGTTTGGCAAAGATACCAAACACATTCACTGAAAGAAAGATAGCCTCTTTAACAAATGGTGCTAGAAAAACTGGCTTTCCACATTCCAAAGACTAAAACTAGACCCATGACCCTCAGCATGGTCTAAACTAAAATTAAAACGGATGAAAAACTAATTATTAAAACAGAAACACTAGGGGCTGGGGGTTTAGCTCAGAGGCACAGGGCCTGACTGGCAAGTGCAAGGTCATGAGTTCGATCCCTGGTACCAGAAAAAAACTAAAAAAACAAAACAAAACAAAAAACAGAAGCACCGAATCTGCTGGAAGAGAGAATAGGTAGAATTGTTCAAGGTACAGGTATAGGCAAAGACTTCATGAAAAATCTTGGATTGCATGGGAAATATTATAAGAATCAGCAAGTGGGATCTTGTCTTAATAGAAAACTTTTGCACAACAAAAGAAATCAGCAATAGTGTGAAAAAACCAACTAGAGTGGAAAAAATGCTAGACATTCTTTGATACAGATTAATATCTAAAATATATAAAGAATTCAAAAAACTCAGATCTCCCAAATTTAAAAGACCCAATCAAAAAATGAGCATCTGAAATGAATAAACATTTCTCAGATGAAGAAGTAGACACAGCCGATAAGCACATGGAAAGACATTAAACCTCTCTGGCATTTAGGAGATGCAAATTAAAACAGTGCTGAGATTCCATCTCCCACCAGAAATTATGGTTGTTGTCCAGAAAACCAGTAACAAATGCTGGAAAGGCTGTGGGGCAAAAGTAACCTTTCCCCACTTTTGGTGGGAGTGTAAAATGGTGCAACCACTGTGGAAATCAGTGTGAAGATTCTTCAAGAAATTAAAACAAGAAGTTTCATTTGACCTAGCTATTCCCCTTCCTGGTATCTTCCTGGAAGAATTAAAAGGAAGAATTAAAAGTATCATAACTCAGCAATCTATACACACCAATGTTCATAGCAGTACAGTTTGTAGTAGCTAAATCTTGGAAATAGCCAAAGTATCCATCAACTGATGAATGGATAAAAAAAGGTGTGTGTGGAGGGAATAGAATACAGTGGAGTACTACTCTGTCACCAAGAATAAACTTGAGACATTTCTAGGTAAATGGAAGCACCTTGAGGCTATACTCTTTACGGAAGTAAAATGAACATACATGTATAAGTATCACATTTTTCTCTGTGTGAGATACTGAAAGTGTAATAAGGACCAAAATATTTAACAGATATTGTGAAATGGGAAGAAAATGTTTAAGTGGGAAGAGAAACTTGGGAAGTGAAAGGAAGGAAGGTAAAATAAAAAAGAAAGAAAAAAATGGATATAAGCTTTTTAAATAAGAAGGGGAAGAGGGGTTGACAGGAGGGTAGGAGAATGGGAAAGAAAAGACATGTTATGCACAGGTACAAATTTTCTATGATGCACGTGATCATTACATACATTTAAAATGTATCAATAAAATTATTTCATAAAAAATACTTTTAATTTTAATTCATGTTTCTTTCTTCAAATACTGTATTAGTTGGCCCTAAATACTTATTAAGTTGTTTGGACCTGATTATTTTATATACAGAACTATCATGAATTTCTTTTGGCATGTGGCAACATGAAAGAAATGTGGATTTACACAGTTTCTATGAACAGAGGGAGTTAGGATTCCCTGGACCACAGTGATTAATTTAGAATTTACCACTATGCACAAATCCAGCCAGTGAACTACAAGTCTAGGAATTCCTGTCAGCTGTTATGGAGAGATTTTTCTCATATCTTGCGTCACTTTTGTGACCATGAATAAAGTATGAATCAGCATAATTCTGAAGTGTAGAACTTGCAGATGAAGTCAGTATAATGTACCAAGGAGAAAGAGGGAGAGTGGGGTCTTGAAGACATCTAAACAATTGAAACAAGGCACATCTCTACCCAGACCTCTCTCTGGACTTCTCAGTTGTGTAAACTGATAAACTCTCTTTAGTAACCTAGGTCAATCTGAGAGTATTTTCTGCCAGTTGCATCTAAAATAATATAAAGTATTACCTTGAATGAAGAAGCCTGTTAAGTTGTATTTTTGTGTTTGCATCATTTTGTGTTACGATCAATAAAAATTTCAGATATAAAAGGATCATGTTTCAAAGCACGGTGGTAAGAGACAGTGAGGATGGTCTTAGATGCTTATTTCCTTTCCCACTTGCATTTCCAAACTTCTAATGCCTGAGCTTCATTCAACTCTGGAAATTCTCCAAATGATGGAAGACTCCAGATGCTTATAATGCTTTCCTGATAATTGTGCTGTCCTGCTACTCCTGAAAACTGTGGAAAAATGAACAGCACTTGTTTTTTAAAGTACTTGCTTAGTTTCGCATATTGATTAGTTGTTTGTTAAAATAAATATGTAGCATTTAGTGAGAATGGATTATAAAATTCTGGTTCTGAAAGTGTATTCCTCAGACCATTTATACCTCCTGATAACTATTAAAATACAACTTTAAATACACGTTGAGCCTGCCTAGTCTGAAAATTTGTCACAAGGTCAGTTCACAAAATGTTTTGAATTTTGGAGCATTTTGGATCTTAGATGCTAATAATGTTTGTGCTAATATTAAAAAAAAAATCTCTGAAACCCTTTTGGTCTCAAACACTTTAGGTAAAGGCTATTCAGCCTGTGTAGGTGTTTCAAACAACTTGTTTTAGCATTTTTTATCCATTATTCAGAGTATTGGATTTCATTTCGACAGATCTGTACAACGACACAACATAATTTGATCATTTTCATCTGCTATCACTTCCTTGACCTATACTTCTCTCTCATTTTATCTCACACCTGTCACTTTTTAAAATAAAAATTTTACTGGATAGATGTAATATCTAATGGTTACTACAGAAAAATAAGTGAATGTGAAAACAGTAATAAAATATATACAAAATAAAGCACAAAGAGAAAAAGAGAGAATAAAAAAATAGTCTCAGTAGCATACATGATAGTATCAATTGGCTAGGCTCACTTTTATTTAAACACTTTCAAAAATACAGAAAAAGCAATTGAAGAAATAATGGCCAAAGTTTTACTAAATTTAATGGAAATTATACATCTACAGATGTAAAGCACAACAAATGCTAGGAAGACTAGATGCAATGAAAACCACAACAAGGAAAATCAAAAAATTGCTGAATACTATTGGTAATTTTGTTTGTTGGTTTTAAATCCATAGGGGAGAAACCAACTGCATTTGTGTATCAAAGTTAACTTAGTTCAGATCCTCAACTGAAATGTGAAAACTATAACATCTGCAGTAAAACACAGAAAATCACTGTAGTGATTAGGTTGACATATTTTAGTTTTTAAATAGAAATTGAAACATGAAAATGATCCAAAAAAAAAAATAAAGAAAATGTGGGGCTGGGACTCAGCAAACTGGGTTTTTCTCATGTGACTGTAATGTTCTTTGACTTGTGAGCCACTGATATTGCACATGAGTTTTAGAGGACTCTGACAAAGCTTGTTGTCATCAGTCAAATTTAATTAATGTGTTCATGTTAGTAGAGTTGCCAGTGCTAAAAATAGCAAAATCAAATGCATGGAACATTGTTAAAAAGTATCCCTCCCAGTTAAGATAAATGATAGTCTTATGAGAAAGACTAAAGAATAATTAAAATTAATCAACTTGTGGTTTAATGTTGCCAAAATGAAATACAGATACTTTCAGCATACACAAATTGTAATACATAAAAGTTAAGATTGGACAATTTGAGTATGTGCCTGTGATAATCTATAAAAAGTATATCATGGCTTTTACATTAACAATAACCATAAGGTCCATTAAAATGTTCTGCAATCTGGTCTGAAGATTTCCAGTCATTGCCTGAAGATCACCATGTCTTTACATCAATAACATGTAAAAGCACAGGTTTCATTAGGGACAAGGATACCTCAGCACAGACACAATTTTAATGAACCTTAAAAATCTTAACTATAGAAGAATAGGCTAAGTTCTTTTTATAAAATCAACACCAAGTAACTCACTTGGAAAAAATTCATGTTTGAAAAAAGGAAAAGCAAATGCCTCAAACTCTGAGTGATATCTAGATAGAGACCCCATGGTAGGATCAAGTGTTCATGAGACCCCTGACCATTTCTGGGCCATTGTTATTATCCAGCTGATAAAAATACAGTTTGAATATATCACATGGTACTTGAGACTCATCATTGGTACAGATCAGACCAAAATGGTAAAGTCACTCCTGTAAAAGTTGGTTTATATTTTTTAAAACTATGTACTAGAAGATATAATGTTTGAATATTCTGTTGTTGCTAAAAGAGCTAAAAATATTCTTTAACGTTCTTGAGTAAATGAGTGACATCTAGATTGTATCATGAATGTGAGGAAAGTCTCCATTTAATGTCATTTATTTTATGCTATATGAGGGTAAATAAAATATTTTGTGAGATAATGAAATTCAATTGTCTGTGCACACTGGTAATCATAATAGCAGATGGAGTTGATCCTGAACTTCACAAGGACTTCAATAACAGGTCCTTAAAGAAGAGAAGTAGACTTAGACCCAAAAAACCAATCCCAGGGAGACATGCAGAGAGTAAGCTACGCACAGTCAGCCCTCACAGCTCAAGTGGTGTGGTCTGTAGTATAGTGCAACATCTTAGGAATGAAGCCTAAGAACAACAAGTCATGAGGTCAGGACTCCAATAAAGTAGACTGTAGTTCACAGTACTACTAGAGTTCCAGAAGCACAGTTGAAGGTACATCTAGTAAGTAAATACTTGGAACTTCTTACTAGTCAACAGTCTCTGCAGATAAGCAAACACAGAAAAGCACACAGGCCAAAATGAACTTGATCTACGTTAATCTCCACCTATCAGTGTGTATGGAGGCACCTAGAAAGAGTCTGTCTTTGTAGGTCTTAGTGGAAGACTTAGAGGTATCGAGCCTACATTGAAATCACTGAAATTTCTCGGTAGTCAGAAATGAAGCAAATGGTGTAGTCTCTGACTCAGCTGAGAAGAATGAAGATTCTATGCCTTAAATACACAGAACAGGACACTGAGTAGCATGCTATAAATAGTGCAAAATTTTCTCCTGAAAAGACCAAGAATTTCAAAATAAGCATGTGTCCTTGAAAGACATCAAACTGACTTTCACAAGAACTTTTGATCCACTTCCTCTGCTCCATTTATTCCCTGTGGTCCAGTCTTCTGGCCATCTGTCCCATGAAAGTGCAATAATTCCAGCCTTTCTTCAGAGTGTACCAGAAGGCAGAGCATGAAGTGGAAATGCTACTTACTCCATTCATAGTAAAAAGCAACTAACCATGTTGAATAGTTAAATGACTACTGTACAAAGGGCGTTCATGAGGATTTGTAATTTATAAACCTTTTTTCAATTATTCAGGTTCATAATATGAAAAAAGACAAAGTTGAAAAATCAAACTAAAAATCTCTTTCTTGTTGTGAGTTCTTCAGGTGCTGCTACCAAATTCAGCTTTGGCGTTGATGATTTAGGCTTTTCAAGTAAGAGAAAAACAAGCAAGACAACAGCTAGGAAGGCATAAGTGCTTGATAGAAAGCTCTTACACAGTTTATTCTGGGTCAGGGATTTATTGAAAAGACTGATTGATTCTATGTAACTGTGTCTCCTTCATACAACATTTCTCTATTTGTTTAAATAGTTTTCTGCAATTTGTGAATGGAGTTCCTAGTTCCCCATAACAATTTTTTGATATTTCAGTATATTTTCTTTCTTATTAACCCAGCAACTGTTTCAATTCTTTTGTCTCAGTCACTGAATTCATAGATATTAGCTACATATTCTGTTCTCTCCAATTTGTGTAAATTTATTATTCTTGAAATATACACTCTGGTGGCCATTTGAAAGGATTAGATAAAATTTTCTGTAAAGTGATGTGAGATTAGGATTGAGGTATTCTGTATCCATACTGAAATTTTTTACATGGAGATAATAGCTAACCTAGCAGTAATGAATTGGACAAGATTCCGTTGAATAGCCTAAGAATGGAATTACCATAGTAATTGAATACATTTCCTGTAAGTTCCATGTTTGGCTTCCAAATTTAACTTGGAAGATACTTGCTTTAATGTTCTGGAAGTGATCTATAAAATTCTTTGTTACTATCATTCAGACACTTTAGTTTTGTGTAAAAAAATAAAAGAGAATCAGAGATAGTTAAATATTAGCATATTTAATAACATAACCCAGAGAAGATGTAAAATATGTTAATTTAGATTAAGAGAGCCTTAATTTTCTCCAGTTTCAGTGAAAGAAAACTTGAATTTCTCCTACATGGCCTGTCATACAGGCAGCCTTGAATTAATGCATTATGCACTCTTTAAGTGAGTTATTTCCACTGGCATGACAGATGCCAAAACTGCACTGGATTGAAATTATCACCTCAGAAATTTTCTTTTGCCCAAAAAGTACTATAAAGGATTGTTTAGTTTTTAAAAGCAGATTGGATATCTTAATACTTAGTCTGATGCAATGTATTTGAATGGGCCTTAAGATTTTGCATTTCCATCGAGGACTCCTAAGGATTATAAATTTGTACAGAGATAAAAGCTTCTCTAGATATATCCAAGTCAAAAATAAGATTTTTTCCAAGTAGACTTTGGAAGGGTAAGTATAAAATAAACACTCACACACATACACACATTCCCACACGTAAACATTCATACCCATGAATCTTAAAGGTCAATAGAATAAAGATTTTGCCAAAATAAGTACAGTTCTCAGAAAATTTACAGCCACAATAGAGTTTATTTCACTGGTATAGCACAGTAAATTCTGTAACTCCTGCCTGCAGGATGATTACAATCTGTAAATATTAGTCTATAATTACCTAGATTGAAGTTTCTTCTCAACTCATTGGATGAAATATATTATACTTGCTAACAATGCCTCTTCTCCAAACTAAGGGAGCAAAAAGAATAGAGTAAAATAGGAGGCACAGGAATCCAAAATTGGTATCTTTATTGGTACTTAAAAATTCTCGATATTCACATGTTATCTGTTATATATTTTCTGCTCATTAGAATTGTTGGCAACTTAATCAAATGGTTTTTCAAGTCATAAAAAGTAGTTCTGCCTTTTCGTCTCAGAAGTTTATTAGGTAAGTTAGATAAACCCAATTCAGAGAGTTAAGTAACAGTGAATAATGCCTGTTCAGGAGACTGAATCACTAGTTCAGTCCAGTGTAAGTGTGAGTTCAGGCATACTTGATATTAATTGGGAGAAAAAGGTGTATGTTAAATAGAATACAATGAAAGGCATTAATGGAAATTTTTTAAATAGATAAGCTATGATAAGCACATCAGACTTTGATGGACCCACAAAATATTGAATGGATATTACTAGTTCACAAATTAAAGTTTCAAAATAGTGGACCCCAATAGTTGATTTATGCATTTCAATGAATGAAGTTGTATTAAATGTTAGGTATTATAATAAAACGTTGTCTTCAATCACCATACCTCTTTGTCTCTCTGGAACATATTACAATTGTATGAAATGGTAATACTTTCAAGAGAAAAGGAAAAAGAAAATAAAGAATAATATACTTTTCTGTTGTTTCCAACATGCCTGATTCTCTTCCCTATCATTTTAGATATTATTTTCTAGGTAGAAGTTGGGATTAGGATTACGATAGTAGAAAAGTGCAGAGATCAAGAATGTATTCCTATCCTTCAAAATAGCACGATAGTTGTGACTACAAAATTAAAATTGGTGCTTTTTTGAAAATTATACTTTCCTGACTCCTTTTTTAGCATGGAGCTAGTAAAAGAGAACAGAGGATTAGTAGATATATTGACAGAAATAGAGGACAGAGGTATTGTTTGGTACACTTACTTTTTCAAGCTCTGGAAGTAGGCTACTCTGTAGGATATCTCAACATATGAAAGCATTACATTACATATAATCTTTCAAAAGAATAATTTTCAGAGGCAGGTAATTATAATGAAGAAATATCATTTTCTTACCCAATGTATAATTTGTACATACCTTCCTTCCTTGAAATATATTAAATTTGGCTGTATGGAGTGGGGTCAGTTTTGCATTTCAGTTCACCTCCTTTCCCTCAAACTCTGCCTCTGGCTTGAAAGTCAGAAACTTCTATTTCTATATTGCAGAACAGGTAGCACAACATATGGGCAGTGTGCTGTGCTCTTTTTCTCCCTAACTTCTTTCCAATTAGACATCAGAAGATATTACATAATAATATTTGCTCAAATTCTGATGGGACAGAAAAGTGCTTCTACATTGGTGAACTTATGGACCTACAAAAATCTTTATTCTAAAATATAATGAAGATACTGAAAAAGTTTTCCAGATCAACCTTTTGAAAACTCTGAAAATTAACAAATGATGGAAATTATTCTATTTTAGTGAAGAATGTCTGAACTTCAGTGAGACTGGTAAGCTTTGTAGCATTTCAACTTGCCCCATGGCTATCATCGCCCTCTTCACATTTCCATAATAACATTGAAATACAACAGCTATAAAACCACAGTAGCTCAAAAGTCACCATGACAGGGAATAGCAGGTTTAGAGCTTCTTAGAAACATAAGCTTTAAAGGTTTGGAGCTTCCTAGAAACGTAAGTTTTAGAGCCTTGCACAACTTCTCAAGAACTCCTTAAAAAATTCACAGCAGTAAGTTTGTCTTTATTTGGTCTCACTTGGAACTACTCTAGAAAAGAAAGATGTGTCTTTGTGACATTTTGCAAAAATAACCAATATCAATTGTCTAGCTATTCAGCTGCCTGAAATTGTAATACCAGATTGGAAAAAAAGATGTTATACCAAATAACTTAATTAATGATTGTAACAAATCAAAAAATTAATTTGTTTTAAAAACAATGAAAATCTTGAAAGTGAATGTTTGTAAGAGCTCAGAAAACTAGAATATTGAAGGAGATGTAGATATAGAACATGTGTCCTAACATTTATATATGGCTGATATTGAAGTTATGTACTAGCGGAAAGAGAAAGTTAAGACACAGATATAAACAGCCAAAGCATTCAAAAAAATCTCAGCACACACAGAGCACCGGAGCAAAGGGAAAGACAATAATTGACCAAAGATATTCAAGGAAATTTCTGCCCATTCAAGACATTTAAAGAAACTTGGGCTCAACCTAAGTGAACATGGGTTTTTAGAGGCTACATGTGTAACAAAGGACACAGATTTTATACACTTAGTACAAGACAGTATTTTGGGGAAGTTTAAGACTATTCAAAGGGTATAGTTTCCCGATTTTTCTAGTCATGTAATTTTAAATGCCTGGTTATTAACAACAACAAAAAAAGTCCTATGCAAAGAGATAGGAAAGTATCTCAACATAGGAAAACAAAACCAGACAAACTATACTCGAGGAAGGCCGGATGTTCAATACACTAGTCAAATGCTTTAAGTTAGGTATTTCAAATATGTTCAAAGGATGAAAGGAATTCATGTGTAAAGCACTAAAGTACGAATAGAATGTTGTAAAAAATAAAAGTATCAATCGAAGAAAATTTAAAAAGAAGAAATTCTACAAATAAAAAGTGTAATAACAAAAACTAGAGTACTAAAAGAACTCAAGAGACTTTTGACTAGACAGAATAACAGAGTCGGTGAACTAGAACATCAGGTACCATTATTTAGACTGAAATATAGGGAGAAAAAATAAATGAACATAGCCACAGAGACATATGAAACACCATGAAGCAAATCCACATAGACATGATGGTAGCCCCAGAAGAAGACGTTAGTACAAAGAATATTTGAAGACATAATAGCTAAAAACATCTCTAAATGTAATAAACTTTAAGATAGATGTCTGAACAACTCAGGTAACTCCAAGTAGGATAAACTCAAAAAGATCTACATATTGATACATCATAAATAGCTAGAAACCAAGCACAGTGAAAAATTACTGGAAACAGCAAAATTGAATAACTCATAATGAATAAGAAATCCTCACTATGATTAACAGCTGATGAATTATCAGATGCTAAAAGGCCATACAATGAATATCCAAAGTGTTAAACCAAAATAAGTAAACAATACTGCTAAGCAAGTAATCTGTTCAAAACTGTATTTCAAAAACAAATATTTGTGACATTCTTACATAAACAAAAAATGACAAATTTATTACCAGCATTGATTTACAAGTAAAACAGTTCCTCAGACACTAGACAATAACTCAAATCTATATGAAGCAAATAGTATTAGTAACAGTGTAAAGAATAAACAAAACTATATATTTTTTTGTTTTTAAATCCTTTTTATCTTATTGATTTATATCATGACAGCATCATGTAATAAATATAAATTTAAACTGATAAACACAAAATATATAACAATGCAGTTTGTGACAGTAACAGCATAAAGGATGGTGGAAATACAGCTACATAGAAGAAAAGATTTTACTATTATTGAAATTAAATAGCTATTCAAATGAAATTATTACAAATTGAAATGGAAGCTTAGTGGTAATTTCAGGAGCACCACTCAGGTAATGATTCAAAGGGATATATTAAAAAAAAAAAAAAACAACCCAGGACTGGCAGTGTTTGCCAGTAATTCCAGCACTCTGGGAAGGTGAGGCAGGATAGCAATTTTCAGCCCATCTTGGGCAATTGAACAAAAACTTGTCTCAAAATAAAAATAAACAACTGCATAAAAAAGGATGGTGAATATAACTCAGTGCAAAGGTCCATGGCTCAATTTGCAGTCCCAGAAGAAAATAAAAACCATAAAACAAAAATCTACCACAAAATAGATAAACCCCAAAGAACAAGATCACAGATTAACAAGATAGGCTCAAATGAGTGAAAGTAAAAGGTGGACAAGAACATATTATGCAAATGGTAAACAAAAGAAAGCTGGACTGAGGATGCTAACATCATGCAGCATAGACTCAAAGTTATTTCTAGAGACAAAGAAGTACTATCTATAATGACATATGAGTTCATAATATTAACTTAGTAAACTTAAAATGATGGAGATAATGAAAGGCATCGGCTGTGACTACAATGTAATTAAATGGATAATCAGTTATGAAATTTGGAAAATTCACAAATATATGGAATTTAAAAACATAATTCTTATTAACTAGGACATAAAAAAATCTCAAAGTAGAAATACTTTGAAAGTAAAATGAAGACTAACCTGTCAAAATGAGTGATAAGCAGCTAAAGGACTAACTATTCAGATATATGCAATATTAATAGTTTATATTTAAAAATTCAAATCTTTATTGAATCTTCAAATTTAAGGGAGTGGCAAAGTAAAGAGAAAGCTGAACAAAAAATAGAAATAAGAAAAGAGTAAAGATTAATGCTGGAATAAATAAAGTATAAAATCAACAAAGAAACATAGTAAAACTAAAAATCGAGTTCTAGAGGATTAGCAAACTGGTGGTACCACATAAAGAAAAGACTGCCCCAATAAAATGAAAAAAAAAGGGCTGTGATAGTGAGTTCAAAGAAATAAAATGGTTTCTAATGCAACACTGTGAACAATTTTAATAAACCTACCTGTCATGACCAATTTTTGAAGAGATATAAATTACTAACTTGGTAAGAAATATATCAGGTAAAGAGTGTAAGCTAATCAGTTAAGACTTTCCAGGAGAGAGGCTAGCAGCGAAGGCAAAGGGAAGTAAACATGATGAAGATGCAGTATGTACCTGGACCAGTACCTCAGGATGAAAACATTTATTATGTAACTCAAACAAACACTAACACATAATAATAATACAATCAGAAAAAATCTCATATGTATATATATGGTTTAACTAATAAATTTTACCAAAAGATTAACTAGAAATGAGTACCAATTCTTTATAGATACTTTTTAAAGTAGGAGTAAAAGAGAAATCACTTCTTAAATTATTACTTAGTTCACTATTACTCTAAAAGCAAAACTATACAAAAATATTAATAGAGTATAAAATGCCACTCCAAAATCCTTTATGATTATAGACCAAAAATCCTCAGCAAGATATCATTAAACCAAATTAGCAACACATAAAAAGTTTATAGACTATCCCCTGCACAATTTATTCTAAGAGTCCTAGTTCAATTTGACATGAATATTAATCAGTGTAATGCAACATATTGGAATAAAAGGCAAAAACACACCAGTAAACAGAAAAAGCATCTAAGAAAATTAACTACCTTGCTGTATAATAAAAACACTGAGTATATTAGGCATAGAAATGCACCTCTCTACAACACTGATGAAGAACATCTATAAAATCCACAGTTAATAACATATTTAAAGGTTACAGACTAAATGCTTTGCTCTTAAGATTAAGAAAAACTCAAAGTGATCCTTTCTTTCTGCTTCTATGGAAGACTTAGCTAGAGGTTCTAGGCAAATTAGGTTTAAAGAAATCATACAATTTAGAAAGGAAGCAAAACCATCTCTGTGCCCAGATAACATGTTCTTATATGCAGAACATTCGAAGGAATTAATTACAAGCTCATTAAAGTTAACAATCAAGTTCAATAATATTGTAGAATACAAAATCAGTATACAAAATCAATTGTATTTGTATATATTAGTAAAGAACAATTTGAAAATGACTTGAGGAAAATAATTTCATTTATAATATAATCAAAAAATAAAGTCCTTGGGATGAATTTAATAAAAGAAGTACAATATACTGAAATCTCTAATATATTGAAGTCAAAAACTAGGGAACTCCTTAACAAATGTAAAGTGACCCTGTGCTCTTGAGTCAGGTGAATTAGTACGGTTAAGATGCCAGTAATGTCTAAATTGATATATAAACATTCAACATAGTACTTATGAATATCCTTATTGTCTTTGAGGTAGAAATGAACAAACCAGTCCTAAAATTCATTAGAAATTTAATGAGACAAGAATAGCAAAACAAGGGAGAAAGTGAAGAAAATTAGAGGGTTCACTTTCAATTTTAAGTCTTACCATAAATATTTAGCAGCTAAACCCATATTATATTGCAAAGGCTAATTAAAATAATGTTTTGACTTTTTATCTGCTGTTCATTCTGGTACTACCTCAGTAAAGTCAGAAAACATATAGTGGATCTTTAAAGTACTTACTTGAATTTCACTAATTATATTAGCATAATATCTATTATTAAAATAATAGAATAGTTATTTATTTTTATTATTAGCTCTGCTGAGTTCAGTATTTATCAAATATTTGCAAATCATTCTCTTTTAAAAGGCTTTGACATAATTAATAAATCTGAAGTAAATAAGAAAACTATCTACTTTAAAGTAGAAAAAGCAAGATTCAATATAAGTTTTCTAGGTTAAAGTCTCTAACTCTTATCTATAATCCTGACCACACTGTGCAAATTTTTTAAGATGGAGGAGAGGTAAAGTTTATAAAATAAATGTAGCTAAGTGAGCTAAGGAAAACCATGAGATTATAGCTGAATGGTGACTTTTAGAAGGTGTAATTCTGTGGCATTTCTCCCTTTATACTTGCACACTGGGTCAAGTGAATAGAAGAATTTATTCCATTTTCTGTTCTCATTACAGATTTTGTCAGGAAAAGTGAGTTATCACAGAATTTTATTGTGTGATACATTTAGTGAATTATAGCAGTGAGCAGAAGATGGTTAACCTCTCTTATAATTGTATATCCTGAATGACTACTCTGCCCTTTCCAAGCACTTCTGAAATAAAAATTTACCTCTTAATCTCTACATAAATTTCAAAGTGATAATGCTTAAATAAAACTATTGGAAGATAGAGAGTACTTCCCTGATGCACAAAATTTTTATACAACACTCTCATCGCAAATGCAAATTTCTACCACACTTTGTTATCTAACAAATGTTTAAAAGTATTTCAAGATGTCATACAACAACATTTTATGAAAACATATCTTCACTGTGAAAATATTTCCCTCCTTTTCCAAGGAAAAAACTACTAAATACTGTGTGATTGTGATGACTGATTTCCTGCCTAGGTTGTTAGTGGTTAACTTTGCCAAAATTTCACCAAGAAATCTGCTAACAAGGTAAATTTAAATTATTCATACCAACTGTAGAAAGAGAGAATGCTACTTTGATACTGTCTCAAAGGTAGAGGTCAGAGGAAAGTAGTCACAGAATTTGACACCTGGCCTGTGGGATTTTAAACTGGATCTTCCAAGGAGGTTATAAATGGATGAAATTACTCAGACTTTATGACATACAAGCATTACGCTGACCGATTCAGCAAGGAGAAGATCTTCATTTAAGTTTTGATAAGCAAGAATTTAGCCTTTATAAGAAGCAATTTTATTTAAATTATAGGCTTATCTTCAGAATCAAATATTTCTTAGAGCAAGTAATCCAGGTATTTTGTATCTTCTTAGTATTGTTTTATTGTGTGCTTGATCTCTGAATAGGAAATTATACCTGATTATAATAATCTAGGAAAGAAAGTATGTTTGTTTTATTCCCTGGATCCAGTTTGATTTCATGGTTACTACTAGATCTTTTGCAAATAGGAAGAAAACCAAGAGATGGAAGGAGGGGAAAGGAGGAGAGGGGAAAGGAACATAAAAAGAATTAAGATGTGCTGTGTCTGACAGTTCCTCACAGTGAATGTCTTTATTGTGTTCTGTGTACATGCCCTAACAAAAATAAATTTAAAAAACAAGCAGAAATATAAAGAAAGATAAATCCCCTGTCTGTATAAATGTACTCTAATAAGGAGATTTTGAACTCACAAAAAATAATTATTGCATTCACTGTAAAAAAAAAAACAAAAAAACAAAAACAAAAACACCACACATACAAAACAGAAAATCTTTTGTAAGGCAAGAGCTTCAAAGCATCCCCACACAGGAATGCTCTCACTGGGAGATGATATAGAACATGTGGTAAAATTTGTCTTCTGATTTGTCTTCCTCCATAATTATTCCAGATCATTCACTTGCCAGTAAACTACTATGTGTTTATTATATTAAAGACCCTAAGCAAAATATATAATATAATAGGAATATATAGGCCCTTGTTAATGAATTAAATGTGATATATCATCTTATTGTCTGGTGTATTCATTGGATAATTGGGATCTTCAGCTAGAAAACAAAAAAAAAAAAATGTATGTAGCACAAACCTGCTGTACTAGATTGGGAAAACAAAGCAGTACTAGATATGGTCTTTGCCCTCCTGTAGCTCACAAACTAATTGTAAATCTAGAGCAAAAAATTGTGAAACTAAACTTATATGATAGAAGGTAAAGGATATTACCTTTGGCTCTAGTTTAAATGGAATTAGATTTAAAGTTCAATCAAATTTGTTGTTGAAATATGTTTCCTTTGTATAAAATTAATTCTTTGTTTGTAATATAGACCCAGAACTTCTTTCTAAGTAGTTATCTTAATTTAATTTTTAAAACATAGATCAGCTATGTAGGGAGAACTAATGAGCTGGTGGGAGAACTAATGAGTTGCATTTTTATATAAATAAAGTAGAAATGTTAAAATAATTGAGCATGTGCACAGGACTCTGATAAGCAAGGGATACAGGTCTATAAAAGATTGCTTTCTGATTTCCAGAAGTTCTGGGGTAGAAACAGAAATAAAATTATAATAATAGTGTGGTGGATTAAATAATGGCCAATTGGGGCTAGG
>NW_004955402.1:28836779-28841435 GCF_000276665.1 Chinchilla lanigera | reverse complement strand
GTACTTTTCCCTTCAGATTAAATCTAGTTCATTTTTGCTTTGTTTTCTTTTCTCCTGGCAAATAATCCAAGAACACTGTTCTTTTCATATCAGACGAGCCCATCCACAACATTTTGGGTGCTCCTTCTGCATCCAAGTTCCCAACCAGTATTTAAGTCATCAAGGAACTCATAGTTTATATAAGACTAGTGTGGGGGGTCTGGGGATTTATCTCAGCAGCACAGTGCCTGTCTGGCAAGCACAAGCTTGTGAGTTCGATTCTCGGTACCAGGAAAAAAACAATAAATAAATAAATAAATAAATAAATAAATAAATAAATAAATAAAGGCCAACTTTAATACCCAGCTGAACTGAATCACCATGGTCTTGGGTATGGAAGGTCCACCTGAGGATTGTTGTCAATAGCCTAAGAGGAGAACTGGAGTGGAAAATGATGGTAGGCTCTTTATTCTGGAGAAGCTTGTCATTCTGGTTTGCCTCATACGAACTCAGCTGTTATCATCAGAGGAGCTCAGGTCCTCACTGTTGCTGAGATGGTTGTGGTTCTTTTCAGGGGAGCTCAGGTCCTTAACTTGAGCATCACTTCCTGGCTTCAGTGCAGATCCCTCAGCCTAGTGGCACAGATCCTTCATTCTACTGGCACAGACTTTTCAGTTTCCAGCACTGACCTTTGGGACTTCCCAGTGCAAATACTGATACAGACTTGCATGAAATATTGTTGTGGAAGCTAGGCTTCCAACTGGACTTGTGGAAAACATTGCCATAGGATCCAGGCCCTAGCTAGATTCTTTGGGTCTCTAGTACATGGACAGATCTCCTGTACTCTCCTACGTTTGACTTATTGGGTTAGTATTAGAAAATGATCCTATGAAAGATGTGTCCGGGATTAAATATATTCCCTTCTAAACCTTTACTACAAAAATAAAACTTAAAATTTAAGGAAAGAAACAAAATTGTAGTTACAGGTCAGAAAATGGATCCCAGAACACTTATAATCTGCAGAAGAATCTGTTTTTTTTTTTTATTTGTTTTACTTCAGGTTTCATAAATTCAACATGAAAAGGTTAAAACATACTCATGGAAAAGTAATACAAATATAGAGAAAGAAGATACAACCAATTGATTTTAAATAATGATGTACTTTTTGGACTTAGACATAATTTGAGTTTATGCTAGTAATTAGGATGAAATTTTGGTTTATACATGTTCATAATGGTATGTAGTAAAGCAATCTCAATTATCACCACCCCACAGCAACTCTCTAAATATCCCAAGTGGTTACCAGGTCCATGTATTTTTGAACCATTATTATTTTATCAATAGTGAAGATGAAATAGCTAATAGTAAGTAAGTACAGAACGTAGGAATTACAGATATATTTTGAGTATTACAGAGTTCTTGAAAGACTCAGAATTGTGTTCACTTAGTTTTAGGGATATATAGAGCATAAACATAAAATGTAGAGGCAAAATGACTACTGTGTTCATAAAAGAGGGATGATCTTTGAGAAGGAGAAAAGTTCAGAATAGATTCCATTACTATTTAGTTTCTCTTCACTAATAATGTTGAGATATCAACACTATCTCTGAGCAACAAATTGGATGCAAGAAAAAAAAAATTCCAGAGCTTGAACACCATCAAGAGACTTCCCATTATTTTAACCTAACCACAAATATCCTCTTTAGCCACATAAGTACAACTACTGAGGGTATTATTAATATGTTATATGTATCTTAATTTAGTAGGACATTTATCTGTGATTCTCTATATTCTACATTTATTATCATCCTTCCCACTACCTTCATTTCTGTCAAAACTGACCTTCCTAAGTTTTAGAACCATACTCACTGATTTGAAAGCTGCAAACACCTTGATTAATTGATCTAAATCTATAAACCTATAAAGGAGAGGGCACTATAACATAATCTGCTGCCATTTTGCTGTCTTAAGGTACATTTTGTATTTGAATAGGTATCTTCAGGGCATAATGACTTAACTGAGAGAACAGAATTTTATGGTGGAGAGCTGAGGGTAAAATGGTGATGAGCACTATTATGTCTTTTTGGTGTAGTTTGCTAACTGAGGATTAGAGCAATCACCCTGGTGTCCGGAAACAGAATAAGATCAGGAATGACTTAGCAGGTGTTGGTGGGATCTCGTGTGTCCTGTACCTCTCGTATCTTTGTAGTCATCTCCAGTAAACACTGTCCATGTGGCTAGAATTTTTAGCTGTGAAAGACTTACTTGTTTTTGAAGAGCACAGAGGCAAAAGTAACACTGAAAACAACTCTTTGTTGATTTTTTTCAACTATCCTTATGACTAGTTCTGGAAATGAGATGTGATACGTACTATGGACTATAACTTGTAACAACCTCCTTTCTTTTCTGTTTGTTTTTATTTTTTGTTTCCATAACATACAATATCTGAAGTTCTATTCTGTGATACTCAGATTCTGTATTAATCAACAGGTAAAATTAGGACTTTTAAATACACTGCACACTGTTTTCAAGATTGAACAAGATTCTACCTTAGAAAGCACATTTTAAATGGTAATCACACCACAATGTAAAATACACAGTTATATTGCAAAGGTAGGAAAAAGAAACTGCCTCAAAATATCTGGGATATCTGAATGTTAACAAATGTATGGGCTGGATATTTGAACACCCCCTGAATAAAACAGGAAAATCAAGTTAACAAGATTAGGTAAAGTTTTAGCTGTTCTTAATCACTACCAATTAGTTTAGTGATATATTAAATAATCTCTTCATTTCGTCACTCAGGAGCACCTCATACATGATCATTATTGCAGCAGGTAATGTGGAGGATATGTAAAATAGAATATCTGGTTCCTGGACTCAGAAATATAGGGTAATTGAGGAAGCGATGTATGCAATGGTAAGAGGACAAAACATAGAGAAATGCTTAATGTTTAGTCATGAAAGTGTTTTCAGAGCTGGATGAGATCATCAGACACTGAATCAGGAAATTCAGGAAGTGTCCTGGACAAAGTAGGACTTGCAGATAGAATGAAAACAAATAAATAAGGTCCTGAACCTTGTTGTCAGAGAAACAACTTTAACTAATTTCTATAAACATCAAAGAAAAATCAAAGTAAAATTGAGCCTTCTCTACATTACATTTATGTTTTTTCTACTATACTATTCACTTTCAAATCTTTCCATAGTCATTAGAGTTTTGATTAAAAGAAGTGTAACTATTTTTAATCCATTATCAATAACCTGCCCCAATCCTTTGAAATCCATCCATCTGCTAGGAATATCCTTGCCAGTGAATCAGCTTGATGTATAAAGGGAATTCATGCATAAAGGCTATTAACATAGTCATCATCAAATCCAGTCTGCCACTAGGTTTATGTCTAGACCAACCTTACTCTATACAATACAATCCATTAACTGTGCATAAACATGTTCAAGCAACTTAGATAATGTGGGTAATGGTGAAATTGAATGATAGCCATGCCTTAGGGCAAGATGATTTGATTCGAAACTGGTGGCATTTTGAATTTCCTGGCCAGATGGTGATTGTTTAGATAGTAAATTAAACATAAAGAGGTAAAAATCGACAACATTCCAAAGAATTACCATTAGTTGTTTTTTTTTTCAGTACCAGGAATTGAACTCATGACCTTGCGCTTGCCAGGTAAGTGCTGTACCACTGAGCTAAATCCCCAGCACCTAAGAATTATCACTGTCAGATATCTTTCATGATAATTATTCTTGGCCCCAAATGAATTCATTAATATTGATCTCATGTTTTTTGCTTTTACACACACACACACACACACACACACACACACATACACATTCATATATATGGTGTTTTGTCTTAAATAAAAAAACCCTACCTTCTATAATACTAAAGAGAGAAAGGTAAATAAACTCTGAACCTTAGTTTTAGAACCATAGGAGCTATGATCTATTATTGTTAGTTTAAAAGAAACTTTGAGCGTATCTCATGCAGTCATATAAATGATTGAAGTGAAGACCAAGAGGGTCCTGTACCTTTCCCCAGCTGAGAAGGATCATTATACACTCAGCTAAGGACCCAGAAAATTTCCTGCCTCCATAGGGCTTTCCAAATCATCATGCTGGATGGTATTGGATGATTCATAGTATTATCTTGCTCACATTTCTACCAGGTGGTTATAGAAAAATGTCCCAGAATTTGGATATGATTTTAAGGGTCCTTCATAAAAGTTTTTTCATGTTTTCCTTATTATTGAAGAGTTCTCTAAAACTCACATTTAATTTTGAACTTCAATATTATCAACAGAAATACTTAAAATGACTGTTTTAGGATTTTACTACCTACACATACTGAAATGAACACTTAATATGCATCAGTTAATCTCAAAATAAAAAAAAAAAAGAAGTCCATTTTAGCCATGGAAGAGTAGAGACTTAGGATGCTGTCGATTATGTAAGCCCTGAGTGCTGGTAAGTCAGGGTACTGAGATATGAATCTTGGTAGTATGATTGTAAAATATATTTACAAGCATTGACAAACATAGATACTAAATGAAGAATTGTATCCTTCTGTTTCTCATAATCTATTTTCATAATTTGGAATGAATAGGAGGCCTAGAAACAGTAGTCAAAACATTTACAAAACTATTTTAGATTAATAATAAT
>NW_004955402.1:28761506-28836679 GCF_000276665.1 Chinchilla lanigera | reverse complement strand
GTCTTAAAAAGTCAGTCCTATAAGTCTTTCCATTAACAGTTTTAATTTAATTCTTATGTCAGTTTCTAAAACTGAACTAAGAATCATTTAAGTGCACTGTTTTAAAAATATTTCTCATTTTTTAACTTTTATAAGATGTTCCCTATGAGTTATAGGCATTTCTCTAACAAATAAGAGAACTGCATAGCAAAACAACTTGTTTTTACCTAGATCAGGCGCTTTCTGTCTTTATTACCTGGGCTCGTTCTTCAGGATACATGTCATACATTACCTAACGTGTAAAGTAAATGGTGATAACACTTTTTAAAACATAACTGTCTCAGTTACTCTTCTATTGCTGCTGAGATAAAATAGCCAGTGCCCAAAATTAAGGAAGGAAAAGCTTATTTAGCTTACAATTTGTAGAGCTTTCAGTCCATACTTGGCTGGCTCTGAATGCAGAGTGGCACATGGCAGAGGGCAAATGTTCAAGGTCGCAAAAAAAAAAAAAAGTAAAGCAACAAGAGCAAAAGTGGGGAGCAACAAGCCTCTTTCTCTCCCTTCCATTGTAAACAGGCTACCCCCATCCAGGGGGCATGTAGCACTCACATAATCTCCATGCCCTCCTCTTGCACAGGCTCAGGATGAACACAAAGTAGGGACCCTGGCTCCCTGCTGAGTCACTGATTTAACCTTCTAAACTTCTGAAATTGAGACAATGAACAACATCCCAAAAGGGTAAGGGCATGTCCTTTTCACCCCAAGATGCACAACTGCTGAGTCACTTAGCCAAACCTCTAGACTCCCCAACATGACACAATCTATCAACCACAACAATAGCACTATGGCAAAGGATAAATACTTCCACCATGTAAAAGTATTAGTTTATCCAGGAACTAAATGTTAAACCTCCCCACAGAATAAGAAATACATAAGTGTTGCTACATTATAATTTCATGCTGAATGCCTGGCTTTCACTGGCATTACTTAAGCTTCTAATATAGAATATGGCACTACTTAAACTTGTAAATTTAGAGAGCTATCGATACAGTACTCCATTGTAGTGTGTGTGGAAGATTGGCTCTAAGATCACCTGCAGATACTGAAATCTGTTGATACTGGTCTTTTATATAAAATTAGTAGTAGTAGTACATAGCTAAACTGTATCTTTCTATATACTTTAAATGGTCTGCAAATTTTCTATAATGTCTAGTACAATATAAAACTTATGGAAATAATTGTACATACTATCCTATTTACAGAATAACGACTAGAAACTAATTTGTACATGTTGAATACAGGTGTAAATATTTTGAATATTTTCCATCCACTGTTGGCTGACTCCACAGACATGGAGACCATGGATACAGAGGGCTGACTGTGTGCATGTGTGAAAGTATATATATATACTATATATAGTAATATATATTACTATGTAAATGTATATATGGTATTCAATAGATTAAAAAATATCACACAGACAGCCTATATGCTATGCTATGCTGATATAACCCTTTTAAAGCTGGGGCCTGGGCTGGAGATAAAACACAATGATAGAATATGCTCAGCCTGTGCAAGATCCATGGTTGAATTTCCAGCCCCAGAACACAGAACACATTAATCAATAAATAAATGAAACCCTAGATTTTGTTTTAGGGTAAGCTCTGTAGGAAGCAGATTGAGATGAAATTCCAAATGCTGAATAATGACCGAATGTTCTTGGGACTAAATTCTGACATCTGTGGAAGGGAGATGGAAGCAGATGTGAGCATAGCAAGAATCTGAGGTGCATTCATTGAGAAGCCCAAGACAATCTCAAGCAACCCCATTGGGAGGGCAGTTCTGGATCTTACACTGCCTTTTGGTTATCCTGATAGATTCAGATATGCAGGCCCTCATATTCCAGAATTGTTTAGTTTTGAATGCAGGGCCTTGGGAAGGAGCTTGGGCTTAGCAGTTGTCTGAGAAGAGGCAATGACTGAAGGAGTGACAACTAAAGAATATGTATCTGCCACACTTCAAGAAGCTGGATAATAAATAAGTTCTTCATTGTAAGGGCACATTGGTGACTTAAGACATTGTGGGATACAATATATTATAAAATCTTGAAAAATTACTCTTATAGCTAGCCAGATAATGACATGTTTAATCATTTTACCTTGACAGTATTAGTTTATCCAGGAACTAAATGTTAAATCTGATTTTAATGCTTTTATTCTTGGATTTGTTTCTGAAAATACATATGCATTATATTTTCCATTTTGAAAAAATGAGAACTATACTGCAGACTACAAACATTACTCCCCAAAGAATGACCTAGAACATAGTAATAAATAATTCCTGTTATCTCTCTAGCACTGAAAATACAAAACACAAGACTTAAATTTTCTTTATAGATGTTTGTCCTTTGTAATACATATGCATTACTTTTGAGAAATTATGAGTACATAGACTGGAAGCATAAAGAACGATAAATGAATTCTCAGGCTTGATAATGAATAAAATTTCATAAAGAAACTCTCTAGGAATTTCTTTAGAGTAGAAAAGTATCTTTAAACATTTAATGGCAATTTTGTAACTTTTTATTAAATTGAAATGAATTTTTATAGCATCTGAATAGTGATTCAATAGTAGAACCTTTTTTTCCCAATCAGACACCTTATTTCAATGTCTGCTGTAGGGAGCCAGACAAACTCAAAAGTATTAGTAAAAAAAATCAGACGTAGAAGCTTAAATAGTGCATGACTTCTCTTATATGAGCAGCCCAAATTATTAATAAAGAGCAAAATAAAAGATAGATAATAGGAAGTAGGGAAAAAAACCTTTCTCCAGTGGGAGGGAGATCAAAAGTGGAAGGAAAGGAGAGGAAGTGGGGGAAGGGGATGAAAAAAGGAATTGAAATGTGCTGTGTATATGCAGCAACTCTACACAAGTAATAGAAACATTTATTTTGCAAATGTGTACTAATAAAAATATATTTTAAAAAGAAAAGTATTAGATAGGACACTATGAGGTAAATGTCAGGACTAATCCTCAGAATACCTTTTTTTAAAAATTCACGTCTCATAGGATGTTAAATGACTTGCTCGTTGAAGACAAGTTTTCTCTTTCTTTTTTTCCTCAGGTTAATTTGTGTATGTTTTGTTTCAAACCTATGATCAAGTTCATGTTTGTTCTTCTGTAAGGGAACAGTCCAATATGGGTTTTTAAAGATCTTTTAGTATATAGTGTAGTTTATGATTACTAGAATCAGGAGGAAGAGAAGTATGTAACTTGCATTCAACAAAAGAACACTTTAATAGATTATCATAGAATGAATCCCCAGCCAAATATATATATATATATATATATATATATATATTGCCAGGGATATAGCTCAATGGCATAAGAGCCTACCACAATGTCCTCAGTTGGATTCCTGGTACCCCCCAAAATAATCTGGTTCAATATATCAAGTGGTGCCAGAGATTAAATAAAATGTTTGTTAAAAACTTCTATTAGTGTCTACTGATGGCAGTTTCTCAAACTCAAAAGAAAATTTAAGCATTTAAATTTAACCATGAGAGCCATTTATGGTGGTACACTCATATAATCCCAGAATTTGGCAGGCTGAGGTGTATAGATTGCCATGGATTTGATGCCAGACTGTGGTTCACAGGGAGCCTTTGTCTCAAAACGTCAACAACAAAAGCAAACAAAAAGAAGAAAAATTCAATCAGGTTGTCTGTTCTGGATCCTTTTTGCAGATACCTCTTGATAGTGAAAATATTCCCTTTTATTATTGGTTTAAATGTTCTCATATAAATAAATGCTAACTTCTATAGAATATTTTTTCTGCATGATTGAAATGATTGTGTATTTTCTACTTTATTCTGTCCAAGAGGTGAAATACATTGTTTGCATTTTGAACATTAAACCCACATTGAGTTCCTAAAGTAAACACCATTTTTGATATATTACTTTTTTACACGTGGATAGAGTGGGTTTGCTGATATTTTATGCATCATTGAGATATCTGTGTTTGTGAGACTGATGAATAATCTTTCTTTATTTCAAGTCTTGTTAATTTTTATGCAGATTTACACCATATCTATCAGCTAAAATACTTTCCCTAAATATGTGATTATAGTTATGTGAATGCAATTCAAATATGTGATAGAATAAGTCATTATTTGAGATAATTAAAGTATATGGTGGGAAAAGTCATTTATTTTGGAAAGTTGTTTAATTAAATATTCTTTTTATGTTTGTAAAATTATGCTGGTTTTCTATCTGTATTTCAGTTTGAGGATGATTTTTGTAGAAATCTATCTACTGACTGACTGGTTCATCCTACCTCTTATAAACTCTGCATTATCTAATGGAGATATATCATGTCTTTCTTTTCTTCCTCAGTTTGGTTATTTTCTGTTCTCTATTTTCTTGTTCTGTATTTCCAGGGAACAATCTTATGATATTAGTTTGTTTCACAGTTTTTAATTCTGGCTTTCTTTTTTTTATTAAAGTCATTTCCACTTTTATGTTTGTAATTTTCTTCCTACTTCCCACTAATTTTTGTAAGTTTAATTTCTTGTTTGGGTACATTCTTTTGATTATTATTTTGCATGTTGATATTTTGACTTATTTTCCACATGTTCATAAAAAGACAAAACTTTATATTTCCTTTTATGTCCATCTATGGCAATCTCACACAAGTTTTAAAAACATATTTGCTTTATAATTTGCCTGAAAATATTTTCTAACTTTTACTTTGCTTTGTTCTTTATTCTTTTGCTATATATCATTTATTAGTATGAGAATATAAGATGATTTCCTGCTTATCTTTTTTAGGATTATTTCTATTTTAAATGCATGATTATGAGAAAAGCATGTCTATTCTTTGCTATTTGATGAATGTTGAAATATGGAAATTAGTTCTGGTAAAAATTTTAGTTGAGGAAATAGGAAAAATGGACCACTTGCCTGATAGGAGCCTGAAAATGGCCCTAAATGATCTTTGCCCTTACATGGTGCCCTCCCCTTGATCACGGTTGGAATTTGTGATAATACTGCTTCCTTGATGGTTAGGCCAAAGGGAGGTCATTCACTTGGACTTATTCTAATCACATGACCACTCAAAAGTAGAATTTTCTCAAAGTGGTAGTCAAAGGAAGAGAGCTGAGAGATACTGAAGCATTGCTGCTTTTAAGATACAATAGGGTGTGTAACAAGGGTTGTGGGCACTTTTTTAAGACAGACAATAGTCCATCACTGACAGCAGAAAACAAAGACCAGAAACCTGCAATCACAAGAATCCACACTCTACCAGCAAAGTAGATGAGATGAAAAAGAACTGTAATCTGAGCCTCTAAGGAGAGTGCTGGATAATCAGCAACTGCATTGCAGTCTTGTCAGCATAAGAGAACTCTGTTCAGTCTGCCCAGGTTTTGATATATTAAACTGTTGAGCTCATAAATAGGGACTTTTATAAGGCACTGAATTTATACCTTAGCTACAGTATACATAGGAAACCACCACCCAACCAGTGCTTCCGTATTTAATATTCATCATATTCACAGGATACCATTGCAACAGATGTTGACATAGACAATGCTATTGTCACAGGTCATGGCCATCATCTCTTTGGTTCTTATTCATCCCTGCTACATTTTGTCCTTATTGGCAGTATAATATAGAAATTACCCTAGTCAATGTTACATAATGTTCCTTGTCTAATTTAATGGATTGTCCTCAGTTAAAATTTTATTTGATGTCTACCCAACATTTTTCCTGGTTGACTGTTATCTTGCCTCTGTAATTGTTTTTCACTTTGACCTTTAATATTTACTGCCCTGCATAGATTCATCAACTTTCAATTTTTTTTCTTCACATGTTCTTTGTACCGTCTCTTCCTATCTCATATTTCCAGTATACTCAAAATAATAAATCTATATTACCCTTAAATTTTAATTGAATTAGAATCTCTTATATATTCCTTAAATATATACATTTATAGATATATGTATATATACTAAATTTGATATATTAGTTGCTTCTAAAATTCAAAGAATTCAAGCTTTAACTTATTGTATGCACTTGAATAGTTTACATTTTCTGAAGGAAGTCAGCAATAATCACTAAGATACCGACCCTTAAAACTTAATGTTACCTTTTACAGTATTCTGTCACTGTCTTTTCACACTATTAAAAATCACATATTTATCAGAGATAACAAATATATCTGATTTTGTTTTAATTATTCAATAGATTTTAACTCTTTAATATTTTTTATTTTAAATGGAAAAGAAAAATAACAACAACAAAGATAAAAACAAAGCAACACAAAAACAATAAAAAAGATGCACAATTTCAAAACAAGATGATAGGAAAAAAATCATTCTATTCCTTGGTTTCTGCCACAAGTAAGTTATTTTCTCTTTTAGGAATGTTCCTATATTTTGTCTTAACTAAAGTAACTAATAATTGTCATTCAGATTACACTTTACATATCAGTTTCTCTTAGGAAAAGTGATCAATATTTTGAGATTCCTGAGATGGGAAACCCTGTTTCCTCATTGTCTCTGCAGCATTTCTGCAAAGCTCCACAATTTCTGATATCTAAGTTTCAGTTATGTATCTGCCAAAGTTCCATGGAAATAGGTCACAACAACTTTCTAAATTGGGAAAACTTTGAATTTGCTTGCTTTATTCCAAGGTCACTGAGGCCAATAAAATGATAAATGAACAAAATGATACTTTGAATCTGGAGCTCTGTATATATATATATATATATATATATACATATATATATCTCCTACTTCAGCTCTTTTCTTTTCTGATTTATGTACTGAATTCTGTGCACCAAGTTTCCATACAGATAGCTATGCCCTAGAAAGAATCTTGACCAGAGAATCTGAATTTCATTAAAATGTACTAGATAATCTCAGAGTTATTATACTGAGATTAATATTTTATTGCTCTTTTTATGTATCTTATTAGTAAGGAAGGGGGAGAAGCTAAGCAGCTGAAGATATTGAAAGGTTGAAGCAATGGCAGATTTTAAATTTCTTGGGTTTTAGTTATATACTTATTAATATAAAGAGTCTTGATGCACGATCTTTTGGATTCAATATCTTCTTTTTTCATCTTGTACCCACAAGACAAGTATGGCTCCTTTTCTTAGTGTTCCCACGGTTCTGCTCATGGCTCAGCTGTACCGCACTCTCATACTCCATGCACTCCGTGGAGCTGGCCATTTACCTAACTGCCTTGATCACTTTTCTTAGATATTTGACTTGAAACACGTTATTCCTCTTCATGTCATAGATGCTTAGAATAACATTTGGTACACAATAGGTAATAAATATGTTGAATTTAACTGATTCCAACAAAGACATAACAATAATAGAAATATCAGTAATTTGGAAATCACTGAAAACCTGATAAAATCAATGAACTTCCTAAGGCTTCAGGCTTCTATTCCTTACAATGATACTAGAAGAAATGACCTCCAAATATTTTCTCTCTATTAACAGATAACACTTCTGAGAAGCTCAGATCAACAGGAGTCGGTCTTCTCTATTTTTAATCACTCTTTCTCTGGGATAATTTTGTTCCCAAATCATCCTTTCTTATGACTGCACACTGTTTGACAATAGTACAGTGGTACCTTGGTTTATGATCTTATTTTCTCTACAATTTTGGAAAAGATGGTCACATCGCATTTGTGTGGTCATGTTTTGTCACCTAATGCAGAGTTTATAAACAAAAACAAAATTTTGTCAAATGCTTCTGTAAGAGAACCAAATATTTTACAAAAAAAAAGTGTGCACGAACCGAGGTACTACTGTATAACCTGACTACATTAAAAAAAAACATATTCTCTTCCTCAGTAGTTCAAACAAAGTCTTATGCCTGAATTTCGTTGACATGAAAAATAATGTCACATTTCATCACCATTTGTTGGTAAGGAAACAGAATATGCTGGATGATGTATGCCTGTATAACTTCTCCTATTGGAATGGCATAGCTTCTATGATTTGGATATGATTTGAATTTTCTTTCAAAATTCCATTTTCTAAAATTTCAGCTCTTAGTTTGGCAGTAAATAATAGTAATAATAATAATAATAACAATAATAATGATATCATAATGGACACTAAACATGAGATAGTAAAATCCCCAAGAAGTGAGTCTTCAGAAAAGTTGGACAACCATAGATGGAGTTAATGATGAAATAACTGAATGATGCAGTTCTCTCAAGAAAGAGTTCTTACAAGTTCAGCTTCCTTGAATCCCTGTCTATGGGATATCTCAAGTATGTTGTTATAACAATATGCTTTAATTAGACAACTTAAAATGATGAATGATTAATTTTGGCTCATAGCTATGGAAGTTCAGTCCATGGTTTTTGATCCTATTGTTTTTAATTTGTAGATAGATAATACTTCATGACTTGAGAGAGAGTGCATGCCAGAGGAAACTGAGCCCCTCATGGTGGTCAGGAAGCAAAAAGAGGGAGAGAGGAGCGGGGATTCCAATATATTCTTCCAGGGCATGGTCCCAATTATACAAGTCCTTACATTAGACCTTGCCTTCTAATGTGTCAATCACCTCCTTATAGCACAGCTGTAGATAAAGTTTTCAACAAATGAGCCCTTAAGGACATTTAAAGTACAAACCATAAGATTGTCTAGAATCCTTTCTGGCCCTGTGATCTATTCTCTTGCTGTCCTGAAGCCATTCACTATGTGACCATCCAGCCAGAAGGTTCTCCCCACAGCTCAGCAGACACCAGTGCTATGTTCTTAGACTGTTTTAAAAACTACCCAGTCTCAAATTTTGTCCAAACAGGAAAGAGACCAATACAGTGATTAAGGCAACTTCTCAAACCACTATATGAATAAGGTAATTTTATGGGAAAATTGATGCTTCTAATCTAAAAAGGCAGAATTCTGAGTGTCGAAAAAAGTAAGTAATAAATATTTGGCACAATGAATGATTGTTATAAATACTAACAATAACTACACTAAATATTACAAATAAAAGCTTAACATATGGAAAGAAACTATGCCCTTTTAATGAATGTCTTTTGGGAACTGTATGTTAGAATCCTACTCAAAATTACAATTTGTATATTTCAAATTATTAAATAATTAACATGTAGATATGCATGTTTTATTTCATTAAAAATTTACCTGTACATATCCCCAAACTTTGCAAACCTTGAAGCTAATATTGGATATTAATCATGCTACAGGTAGATTTTCATCAACTAATTTACTGATTGAGTTTTTTTGTTTTTTGTTTTTTTGGTTTTTGGTTTTTCTCCGGTACCGGGAACCAAACTCACGACCTTGCGCTTGACAGGCAGGTGCTTTTGCCGCTGAGCTAAATCCCCAGCCCTACTGATTGAGTTATTAAGGGCCTGGAAGGAAGTTAGTTTTGCCATAACAAAAGCTACCAGGACAAAGAATTTCCTTCACCAGGTGATAATAAATTTGTACTTAAAATAAATGATTGAAAAATATTCGCAGCTGGAGTTGAGATTTAGTAGATTACCATTCTCCTATTCAGGAGTTTTCTTTATTTTATTTCATTTTTTTATTTTAAAGAGAAAAGTAACAATAATAAAGACAAACATTCTCATAACAGTCTTAGCTCTATAATATTGGATAAACATCTGAAGAATATCTGGACACTCTACCTCCCATAATGTACATATACATAAATTAATTTTCTTATATGTAAAATATATTTATGCATTTATTATATTCAATAAAGTGATGATTTGAGGAAAATAATGATTATAAGTTGATAATTTATATTTTCATCATCTATTTCTGCCTAGATAATTTATACACTTTTGTTACAGGATGACAGACACTGATAATAGAAGACCCAAGGCGATTTTATTTCCTAGACAATTTAATAACATTCCTCTACAATTTCACCAGATGGAAACTAAGTTAAATTGTGAGTGATATGTATTAATGGATCAACAAATGCAAATAAAATTAACAAATGACAATCAGACCTGCATCACACCAGAAGGTGAACCTGGAAAAAATTCTGAAGGAACACTTCCCCCTGGGGAGAAATGTCATCAATAGCTGCATACCAGATCCCAGAAAATCAGGGTGTTTTACCTACTTTCATGAACTGGAAGTTTCCCAAAATAATCAGAAAACACATAGAAACAAAATTTAGTGTAAAAATGAAATGTAGTAGGGGTAAGTGTGTAGTCTTCAATTTATGTTCACAATATCCTTTTGGTAAATATGGTGTGCAAGATTTCAACACTTCAGTGACAAAAAAAGTTTAAAAAAGGCTTCAATGACATGAGCTTTATAATACATTCTGGAGAGAATATAAATGCTGAACATGGTATATGGTAAAATTCAAGTGCTTCAGAGCTTCGGCAATTTGCAGTTAGATTAATATAAATTTTGTAGACTCTTGGAAGTATGTACATATTTTAAAATATCCAAATTGAAAATTAAAGTCCACAAACGGGAAGAGCAAATAATATGGTAGAACTTAAAACAATTTACTTATCCTAGTATTATTCTATTAGTATTGAACGATAGTTATAGAAATGTAGAAAATCAGCTCTTGAAGTAGGCTTAACATATATAAAATGAAATCTTATATATAAGATTGGTTTCTCTCTGAACTGACTCTAATTCCAGATCTGTAAGATATAAAGATGAAAAATTATGGGTGATATACTTCTAGCGTTAGAGAAAGGAAACAAATGATTCAGAGCAAGAAATACTTTTCCTAGCAATCACATTTTACCAAACTTCTTCATATATCTCTTTATAGAAAAGTAATTAGAAAACCATGAGATTTAATCATTTTGTAACTTTAAAACTGAGCATCTTGTTAAACAATCCTCAAAATTTATTTCCTTTTGGCTTTATGGATGAGAAGCTGCTTTATATCCAACTGGAAGCTGTTTTTCTATCAATTCACAGCTTTGAACAAAGGATAGAAAAGAAACAAAATAGAATATATATCAGCTTCTCTGATTTGCCTGTCAAAATCATCCTGCTTGTTACTGCAATTTTCTAAATCATATTCTTATTGAGCATTTTTTTAAACATGCCTTGAATGTCACTCTCCCACCCTCAAGTTCTTTCTCTTCCTAACTTAGCTCATCATCTGTATTCCTTACCCCTAGAATTCTGAGGCACTAAATTCTGCCTACTCTTCACCTTGTAGGTTGGCATTCAGGTTTTCTTCAAACAGAATAGTGTGCAAATTTCATCATAGGTAGGCAATCTTCACTTTGTAAGCTAACCTAGTGGTAAAATGCATGAGCTTTGCCATTTGAGGGATGTGATTTTTAATCCCTCCGTGTAAATTTCAAGCAAACTTTTGAGTCTCTAAACCACAGTTGTCCAATTTGAGGATAATGCACCCTTCAAAACGTAATGACAGTTAAAAGCAATGTATGTCCAACTCTAATGGCAGTTTTTGTGTATCGTTGGTAAGGCTGTCAAAACTAGGAGGTAAAAATTCAGTGTGCCCAGTTACATTTAAATTTAAGATAAACGCTATTTTCATATGAAAGTGTTTTTAAATAAATGCAACCAAACACATGAGAACAAGTAAAGGATAGAAAACAGAGCAACAGACCTAGATACCATCACTTGCATGTTGAAAAACAGACTAAAAAACAGACAAACTAAAGGCAAATATTTACAGTGTCAAATTAAGGAAAGCTATGGGTGTGCTATGATTAGATGCTGGTAGCATCGAGAAGCTGTAGATGGACTAACAAGAATGTGGGCAGCATGCATAACTAGGCTAGGTAAGAATGCACACTTGACCTTTCTCCTTGGTCCCATTTCAGACAAGTTTTCAGTTATTAGCCACGTTCTCTTTGGGAGTGATTATTATAGAAGGTATTGTCTGATGTCCTGGATTATTACATGGCTAAAAGCCTCGCTTCCTTCTGCTCTGATTAAGGCAGGCTAGGTTCCTAAAGTGGATCATTTATTTAAGGAGTTGGTTTCTTGGAAAGGTTGCTGAAGGTTGTGGGTCAGTTTATTTTTGTACATGGTCTACACACTATCTCTTTGTGTATTTAATCTTTCCACCTCATGTATTACATGGTGCTCTCTGTTTCATCCGCCAGCATGAATATTAAGTACTTGTTTAGTGGTAGGTGCTATGAAACTTGTGTTACACTGATAATGACATGATATTGTAGCCTCCCCAAAGCACCTAATATTATATGACCAATTAAGACGCAAGGCTTTAATGTGAGGAAGGTAATCTCTTGTGCTTTACTTCCAAACTGGGATTTTCTTAACAGTACTGTACCTTTATGTCAACAAAGTTTTCAAGCCACAAGTGATATTGGCCACCTACATATAAAGTCAACTCAGGCCAACATATGAGCTTTTTCAATTGGAGGAAATAGTTTAGATTAGTGAGAAACACCTGGCTCTAAAGCAACTGCCCACATCTCTTATTTCAGCCATATCAAGTAATACACTCTCACTGTGTTATTTTCTCTTTTTACTCTCTTTCTAGTTCTTCAAATGTTTATTGATTCTGCTTCCTCTATCACTTTCTATTGATTGGTGGGTATCTACAGTTATGCACTAAGAGTATTGATTGTAAAGGAATGGTCCTCTAATGAGGGTCAGCTGAAGTCAGACACAAGCTTGCCCTGCTCTTGATTTTTGTTAATTTGTTTTAATAGAATTTTGCTTATTTTCCGTATACAAAAAAGTAGTTTGGAATGAGAAGATTTTAAATATTTACTAGTTGGCCTATTTTTTATTGTATTAGCATCTTGCTTATTAGTATGAGTGAGTGCTGCGTTTCATATTCCTAGTATGGCTTGAGCATACATTCCATAAGGTGAGGCACTAGGCTTTTAAACTCATGTGAGAGGACTATGTGCATGCTATATTCAATATCATTTCTAGCCACTTCAAATGGTTGTTCTCTTCAGTTGTAAATAAGAGTTGAAGCAAATTATCCAGTGCTTATGAAGAACTCACAGGCTTTAAGATCCTGAGAATTTGGTCTTTTAAGTTCTGATGCTTTTAATCAGAAAAGATTTTGTAAACATAAAGGGGTAATAGGTAAAGAAAATGTAAAATTACATGAAGAAAACTGATTTGAATGAAGACAAAGATTGTCTAATACTTTATCATTGCACTACCATTTGATGCTAGTGTGAACAGGATGAATTATTTCACCTGTTTCTCATCTATTAGCATAAACATAATGTCCTTTAATTACCATGAATGATTCAAAAACATATCTCAGACTACTGGGATCAATATCAACATAACAGTAACAACAATAGAAGATGAATGTCCAAAAGTTATTTTTCAACTTTACCAAAACTCCAGCTAGTCATGCTTTCTAATGATGTCATGTATAATGATATTAGAGAATAAATTTTAAAGAGAATATTTCCAAAGGGCTGTACAAGTCAGAAGCACAATTCTCTGGAGCCTTAATGTTCCTTGAAGACCAGAATTTAATATAAGTATGGAATCATAGCAATAGGACATATTGAATGAATGTAACATTTGGAAAAGAAAAAATGACTAAAATGTATAAAATAATGAAAGGACAATATAGTGGAATGTCTAATTGAACATAAAATTCTGTAGTATTATGTAGGCATCTCAGCACCTCAGAAACACTGAAATACGTTTTTATATGGCCATGGTATCTGCTCTTCTTTTTTTCATATTTCACCTCAAACAATCATTCAGGTCTTTTCTTTCCTGGAAATTATTTAACAACATGCATCATTTATTTTTCTATTTAATGGTTTGATGTCATTTTATTTTATTAACACAATGTCATAGATATTGTGTCTACACAAATCTGGAGCATGTATTGTACTTCCAAATATCAGGTTTGATTTCTATTTAAAGATTTTTAAAATGTCCATGCAAATTAAAAAAAAAAAAACTAAAGAACAAAAGCAAGAAATAAAACCAAAGTATAATGATTAAGAGCTCCAGCTGGGACTACAGAAAGACCATGACTTTCCCTAAACTCTAGTATTTTTTAGTTCAGTCTCCTTACATGCATTTTGATACTAGAGAAGTGTTTGACCGAATTATTTTGCAAGTCACTTGGTAACTTTGAATAGTACTTCTGCTTAAAATTCAATACAGTCCATGAATTATACATTATCAAAAAAAGTATAAGACTTTAGAGTTAGCTGCTTAGAAAATTTGTAGAATTTAACACTGCCATGATAGTTAAGGCATAATATTTCAATCATTCTGTTGATAAGAGTTTAGATCAGTACAGGGATAAGCTGCACATGGTTTGAGCTACAAGGTGGACATGCACAGCAGAGCTATGTATCTATGTATGACAGTTGGTAAAAGGAAAGAAAAAGTAACAAAACCAAAATGGCCTTCCCCACTGGTAGTTTGAAAAATACTGTGTTAGGGAACTCAGTGGCCCTAATTATAATAAAAGCAACCAGAGCCATTACCATCAAAAGCATCGCTTTTGAATTCTTTATACTGATGAAATGTTTGATTAAATGCCTATGTAAGTCAACAAGTACCTTACAAGAAGTATTCAGACTAAGGGGTATTCAAACCATACCTCTCTTCTTTTTGAGGCCTGTGTGGGATAGAGGATGTTATACCAAATCAGAATATTTTGGTGATAATTAGCGTGAACATTCTCAGCACATTCCTATCTCCTGTCCCACAGAATAGTCTAAAAAGCCTGGTGAAACTTTTTTTAAAATTTATATTCATTCCTTTATGATTATTAACCCAAGATGGCATAATGTTGTCAGGTACAGGAGCTATCTGTACTTCACTATCATTTTGGGATAGAACTCTGGAGAAAGTGAAATTTGGTTATTTGATCCCTCTTTCCTATTTTACTACTGATCTTCACCACCCAGCACTTTCACACTGCTCTCTGGCATTACTGACAATTCCATAGGCACTGGCTCCAAAGGCAGATTAGAGGTCTCAGCTCTCCTTTTTCCATCCCATACCGTGTAGTTTCCTTTAGCCTCATGTAAGCATTGATGAATCGCTGTCTGAAATGGTGGCTTTATAGCTCACTGTTTCCAGGCAACACTGAGCCAGATGAACAGGTACATACAATTCCTTGAGGGAGACAAAGGAATAGCAGGTAAAAAAGTGAAGTTTTCTTAAGTTTTGGTTTGGTTGTATAGCATATAACCTTAGAGATCACTATTTTCTCAACTGTCTTTATATTCACAACTCTGAAATGAGGGTGGGAAGAAAGTAAGGCATAAGTAAGCTGATAACTGAGAAATAAGAATCATCCTGATAAGAGAATGTAAAGGACATTAAGTGTTCCACTGTTATTTTGCAAAGTAAAGATATGACTTCCTAAAATGTAACATGCTGTGAATAGATAATGCATTATTGTTTATAGTAAGAGAAATGGCTTTATATTTGGTCCATACAAATATTTTAATTTAATTAAAATAATTCTTCAACAAACAGTAAATACTCTGTCTGGAACAGTATGGTACCTCTTAATTTATAATTCTTTATTAATCATTACTCGCTCTGAAAGTATCCATCTATAAAGTTGATTTCCACATCTAAAATATTCATTCTTTTCACATGGAAGACTTTAGTTTTGAAGGTCATCATTCTGAGATACTGTTGTAACATTATCTGTGTTTCTCCAAGTGTTTGTACACATCCTGCTGCTGGGTCTACTGGATGTTTGGAAGAAACTTTTGAATAGAAAACTAGAAGTGAAGTATTTAATAGAGAATGTAGCAATACTGTATGCTAATGTGAAGTTCAGTGAAATTTCTTTACTCTTTGAGTGTGACCCATGTGAACGATGGATTTCCATCATTTGAAGTAAAATTTACTCTGGTTAGAGGGAAAAGTGAGAGATTGTAACTGGAAGCTTCAAATGGTATAATCACATGGTACTTCAGGTAGAATAATTTGATTCCTTATGCCCAAGTGTAGAAAGAGTTGGAGGACTATCACTAGACCAGCTCGTTGAGCAAAATTAAATGAATTCTGTTTTGTGTTTATATAGTTTAACCATCATGTCTATTATTGGACTTATTTATTTCAAGAATTTTCTAAAAGATGAAATGAATTCACTACAGCGTCAGTGTTTTTAGCTGAATCAGTAAGTACACATTTAAGTTCACATTGTATTGACTGTATCTACTAAAGTTTGATATTTTGAGAAAATAGTATAATAACAGTATAGTTATAGAATTAAATTTCTTTCAACTATTTTTAGAAAATATTTTAATTTATATAATTCAATTATTTTCTTTATTAGTATAAATTTTATAGAGAAAATCCTATTCTCATTGAATAAAAAATTTAAAAACCACCAAATATCATTGTATAACTGCATATTTGTGTGTGTGTGTGTGTGTGTGTGTGTGTGTGTGTGTGTGTCTCAGACAGAGGAATCAGTAGAAACAGAGAGAATGATGACAAAATTCCACTCTCTTGTTGTATATATAAATGGCAGAATTGCAAATATCAAGTGATATAAATTATGTACACAGGACACATTTGGATAAAGCATTATTTTGGAAGTAAGACAGAAAGTTGTGCTTCTCCAGTCCAATTAATCTATTTATAGCAGGGAAAGGAAAGATTTCAAGCAGTTCATATGCATTGCTGGTTTCCACATCATAAGTTTAGGGCTCATCCAAATGTAGACTGAGAAAACTTTTGGTATTTCAGTCTAGAAGATTTCAACTGTACCATGAAGAAAGCAAGTAGGAAACTTGGAAAAAAAAACAGTCATTCCTAAACCCTCTACCTTCTGAGCTTTCACAGTACATGAATTTTGCCTTTTATTTATTTATAATCCCTGGAAAGTAGTAAGGCAGAGTAAGATGAAAGTTTCAGGCTGATGTTATTCACCCCACATTAACTTGAAGAGCAGGCAAATCACTTAACTTCTATTTGCCCTTTCTCTGTGTAAAATTGAAACAATATATTTACTGATTGTTGAAAAGATTAATGCTATACCTAGCTTTCAGTAAAATCCTCATAATGATCCTTCCCTCCCCTTTTTTCAAACACATGTCTTTCACTACAGACTGTATGTATGCTTAGAATACTACTGTTTTATATTTCCTCTTTTCTGTCCTACAAATGCTTACCAAAGTTATGGGTGCGCCGTTGATGCTCAGCAGAAATTTGTGTGGCTTTTGTTCATGAAGTGTTTGCCTACCCTCCTATGTCTTCAAGATTTTTACCTACTTTCTCTTCCAATATATTTAGTAATTCTGTTTTCATATTTAAATCAGAAGAATTTTTTATAATACTGTTTACTAGAAGTGCATTTAAGCCAGATTTAACAATGGGAATTACTTGGCAATCAGGTCTTGAGTTAAGTATCCTAAAACAGAGAATATCTAATTTTATCATTTTGTGTAAGAGATGGAGAAGTGACGAGTATGCCTGTACTTCATCAACAACTCCTTCTTAGTATTTGCATTATTTAAAACTTTAACCAAGCTGTTGTTCAGATTTGGTTTGGGTGCATCCCTAAAACTTGCACGTGATGCAAGCGAAGTCACCAGTGTGGTGATACTGAGGTGGTAGAAAATTTAAGACGTAGAGAGTAATGCAAGTTAATTAGATTAGCAGCTTCACCCTCACAAAAGATTAATAGAACGTGTAGGTAACTTCTGTAAGGAATTAGTTCCTGGCAGAATAAATTGATGTAAATGTAGGAAGCCTGGCACCTCCTTGACCTCTTTCTTCTTGTATCACCATCTGATCTCTCCCTTTTAACAAACACCCTTTCAGCATGGTACTCTTTACCACCTTGGGATGTAGTCTGTAGGCACTTACCAGAATTATGCAGGTTTCAGCACTATGCTGTTGGACCTCCAAAGCTATGAGGTAAATAAGACTGTCTGCTATCTGTCACACTCAGGTATTTTGTTATAGTGATAGAAAATATACTAATGTAGACCAGTGTACTAATACAGCTCCAAAAAGGAACTGTTTGCTATTACTTCAGAGTCCAACTTAATGTTTGTTCTCATTCTTGTTAGACCAAGCACTAGAAGATTAAGGGCCGAACTTAGTGGCGTACACTGATCCTTAAGCTATCTCTTAGATTCTTCATTTCTTTCCCATTTTCAGCATTTTCTATGAATCTGTTCTTCTGCATTTTCCTTGCCTAGCAGGTTATCTTCAAAATCCACCTCTAATCTAGTAAATAAAAATCTAGTAAATAATGGTTAAATGTGATATTTTGTGGGTTGGACTTATCAAGTGATCAGAAGAATCTCTGGAAGGTTCCAGGTCTGTTTTGCTGATGTTGTTGCTGTTACTATTTTTTTAAGTAAATATCTGAGAAGGCTGGGAGACAATACAGGGTTACAGACACTGCAGAGAGGGCATGGGGCAGCAAGGAACTGGAACAAGGTTAATCACTCAAGCGACATCCCTGACCACGATGTATATTTGATACTGAGGAACTAGGGAGGAAAACTGTCAATCTTCCTTGAACATCCATCTCTAAACTGAGTTTATATTTTAAATATCTGCATTCCATGCATGGAAGAATTAGGTAAATGTATGGGTTATTATTTAGAATTATTGTTTACATATGTTAAGCCCAGATCAAGTTCTTCCTCCCTCTTCTCCTGCCTCTCTCTGTCGCATCTTCTGCTTCCTGGTGCTTCACTGTAGGGGCTCAAAAAATATCTTAATCAACCTCTACATAAAACACACATCTATCTTCTTGTCAATTAAAAGACCAGATATGATAAACTGTCTTTCTAGGCAAAGGTACTGCAATTATCAGTAGTTTTAATTTTTTTAAAAATTGAGGGTAAATATTCTTATCTCCAAAAAACAAATCTGGGGGAAAGCAAAACCAAGGAGGAAGTCTCCTAATATATTTAGGAGAAGTCATTCTGCCTCTGACGCACTTACTTATCTAGATATAAACATAGATTTAGGAGAAAATGTACTGAGTTGGTACACAGCACAGATGTTTAATTCATTTTATTTCAGGAAATGTTCCTGCCTTTCATAGTATATTCAAAGAAAAAAATAAACTATCAACCACACTCATTTACATAATCTGTCCAGTTTAAAATGATAATTAGTTCCTCCCAGGCTAGAATATACAACTCAGCAGGGAAAAGTAATTTTAAAATCGTTAGACTTACACATTGTGGTCAGGAGGTCAGTATGCTTGAATTTCATTATGCAATAAAGAAAAGCATTTTCAGTTCCTACAGCTTTGTTCTGTGCCCTCCTTTAGAGGAGTAAATTAGAAAATACTGTGAGACAAATTCATTTTGACCAATTACTTTCTAGGAGAAAGTAGAATTGGTGACCCAGTGATTCTGATTTGAAGTGGAGAACTTGATCACTCTCAATTCATGTAATGGTCATAGGTAGGAAAACAATAACTAGCAGATTATCATCAGAAACTACTTATTATAAAAACCTCTCTATCACTGAAGAACGTGCTTACTGTCTGTTTTTAAATCCCTTTTGTATCTGTTGTTTTAAACATGCTGGGCAGTCAGAAAGGATGGGCAGAGTGAAATGAAAGAATGAAAAGATCTAATTTCATTTGGTTCTCCTATTTTCAGTTCCATATGATAAGTAGTAAATTCCTGTCTTTATTTAGTTCCAGTAGATGTTTAGTCTACACCTTTCCAAAGTTTAATATTGTTTTTCCTTTTTTTGATACTGGAAATTGAACCCAGATCCTGCACATTGAGCTACAGTCTTTAATTTTTTATTTTTTATTTTTAAATTTTGTGACAGCGTTTCACTAAGTTGCTAAATTACCCAGGCTGGTTTGAACCTGTGATCCTCTTGCCTTACCCAGTCTGCTGGGATTATAGGCAGACACCAGCACACCTGGCAATTCCAAAAAGTTTGTTGAACAAGTAGTGTATCATTTCCCCTGGGCCGCTCATTGAGGCTCTGCTGGAAAACTCTTCCCCAGTTGGGTAAAGCTGTTATAGAAGGAGCTTTTGACAATGGATTTTCCTCATGTGAAACTATTAGTGTGTGGACCACACAGTAGTACTGTGTGTTGACAGAAGTTCAAACTACTATTCCAAGTTATTATTGTGAATATAAAACAATGGTTCACATGACCAAAAAATTAGGCTTTTTGGCTGTTGTAATTCAGAATACATTAAATTGCACGAGTCAGGATGGTTCCTCCATCTCCCACCTAGAGAAAGGATACTACCTTGAGTTACAGAACAGGAAGTTAGTTTTTTAAAGAACTTGATAAGATTGAGTGCAGACCTTATTAGGCCTTTGTCTTCTGCCAATAGATCAAACTACTATCAGTCTTCAGGCCATGCTGACATTTCTACTGACTTTCCATGTTTCTCTCCTTGGAATTGATGCTGGGTCTCCTTCTGTGATACCTCCAAGGCTCAATTTTTAATTCACAAATGAAATAGCCTCTCATAGTCTATATAACTGATTCTCTCAGATGAACTCTACTAAATTGCTTTAGTAACCAACCGACCTTGTTAATTAATTTGTATAAGAATGAAGAGCTTCATGCCAACCATGCTAACACCAAAGCTATCACTTTAAGTAACAGCCTTTTGTCATATAAATGGAATGTATTTGAAAAGTCTACTGAGAAATTAAACACTGTGATCACCTAGGTGATCCTTTCACAATCAGATTATCCGGGAGGACACTCTAAGTAATGCTTAGGGTGAAATAGTCTATTGATAACCAATTGTTACTTTTTTAAAAAGTTCTTAGTGCAAATGTTTGATAATAGTTACACTGAATATCTCCCAAGCTTTTGGAGATTGATGAATACACATACATAAAATACTAAATATTGACACATTCCTCTCTATGAATGTTATAAAATTTATGATATTAACATTGGGATATTGGAATTCCTTATTAATGCATATACTTCTGACATATGGCATTGACAAATAACTTTTTTTGTCTGAGGGAAGATGAAATGGCATCTCATATGGTTTTATTTTATCTTTTTTGGATTACTGGTCAAATAGAAGGTCTTTATATTTTTATTGGCCATTACATTTTCTTCTTCTCTCAATTGTCTCTTCACATTTTAAATCTAATGTTCATTGTAGCACAGTATCTTATCTTAATGATGACTATATTATTTATTCATATGTAACATCTCATTCAGAAAATAACATTAGTTTTTAAGATGGAAATATCCTTTTTACTTTGGTTTCAAATTTAATTTTGTTGTGGGTGTCTTTTGTTTTAAAGAAATATTCAATTTATATACAAATATGCCTGTTTCTTAGCCTATCACCTATCATTTTCACTTTTTTTTTCCTTTGTGGGACAGGGTTTCACTCTGCAGTTGAGGCTGGTCTTGAATTCACTTTGTAGCCCAGGCTGGCCTTGAATTCGCAACCATCCTCTTGTCTCAGCCTCATGAGCTTTTCTTAAATCATGCTTCCCAGGTTTTTTATTTTTGTTTTTGTTTTTGTCTTTGTTTTTTTGAGACATGGTCTCACTGTAGGGTTCAGCCTGGTGTTGAGCTCACTTTGTAACCCAAGCTGGTCTTGAACACACAGTGATCCTGCCTCAGCCTCCCAAGTGCTGGGATTACAGGCATGCACCACCACTCCTGGCCACATTTTCTTTTTGATTCTGATATGAGGCATCATTCAATTTTTGTCATCTATTTTGCTTGTAAATAAAAGAAGAAATCTCATGGTATCCCACTTTTTTCAAATAGAAAGCTAATTATTTCAGCAATGCTTATTAAAACACTTTCTTTTTATTGTCAAATTCTGATATCTTGTCTAAACTATAATGTAAACAATAGTCTTGTCAGGATTTAAGCTTTGTATTCTGTTAGTTATTGCAAAAATATCTTTTTGTGATTACTATAAAAATAGTATTAATTTCAGTAGTTCTCCTGGACACCTCTATTAATTCTTTTTTTCTGGAAATTCTTAGCATATTCCATATAAATAATAATATTGTCTCTAAATAAAACTTTTAGTGTAACACTTAAATTGTTTTATTTAAATTTGAATCATCTGTAATTTCCTATTTGAAGTCAAATTGTGAAGAGTAATATTCTGATAATTTCTCACTTTCATGACAATATTTCTAACATGTCAAGATTAAAACATGATATTGGCATAATTTTTTTAAAAGATCAAAGTACAATCCAGGCATGGTGGCACATGCCTGTAATCCAAGCACTTCAGAGGCTGAGGCAGGATCATTGCAAGCTTGAGACCAGCCTGGGTTACATAATGAGTTTGAAGCCAGCCTGGATTATAGAGTGAGAGGCTGTCTCAAAAAGGAAAAAAAAAATTAAATCACAGAGCCAATTTGTTTCTTTTTTGTTATTGTTTTTAAATTATTGCTTTTTTGTTCATTAATGTAGGAGACTAGGAATGCAACTTTCTGTACAAAGTCTTTCTGAATCTTTTGTGATGATTACATATCCTTTCTTTGTCTGAAATAGTTACAATATTAGATATCATAACATTGGGATAAACCTAAACATCCTGAATTTTCAGATGCTAGCCAAGCCATTTACTGTATGTATAGCCTTAGGAAAGTTACTTATCATCTCTATTCTGTTTTCTCTTCTGTAAAATGTGGGTAAGAGAGTACCTACCAGTTCACTAACTAAATGCATTCCACAGTTCTGGAGAAGATGGCTGGATCATATTTTTGCAGGGAAGATGGCAATAGTTGTGTTCATCAACCGATGCAGAGTTCATCAACAGAAGCAAAATTTCACTGAACGCCTCTGTTCTGAACTGTATTGTTCACAGGCAGAAGCATTCATGAAATATTTCTCTTTCTCTCTCTCTCTCTCTCTCTCTCTCTCTCTCTCTCTCTCTGTCTCTCTCTCTCTCTCTCTCTACTGTGCCACTGAGCTAAATCCCTAGCTAAATCCCCTAGGCCAGTCACTTATATATATATATAATCTCCAGTGATTAATGAAGGAACCACAACTGGTTCAAAGAAGAATTGAAATACCACACATATATGCAATAAGCAATGCTGAAATGAACTTACAAAAATGTCAAAAAAAATCTACCTGTACATTAGAAAATAAGTTATATTCCACCAAACTTGTCTTAGTTACTTTTCTTGTTGCTGAGACAAAATACTTGACACCTGAAGTTAAATGAGGGAAGGTTTATTTCACTCACTCTGTAGTGCTTTCAGTTCACAGTCAGCTGGCTCCATAACAGAGTGGCATGGCAGAGGACCATTGCAGAGGAAAAATAGTCCATGGCAAAACGGGGCAGCACAGGGGCAGGTGAATGACAGAAACAGACAACAAGCTACCAGCATCAACTACAGCAGCCCTCTCTTTCTTAAATTTTATCCACTCACACCCTTAATCCTAGCATTGTAACATGAATCAGTCCCAGCATCGCATCCTTGACCCCAGCATCACACAACCTAGATCCAGCCACTTCTGAAAGCCTCACCTATGACTGTATGAGGCTTTGGGGGACATCTAGATTCAAGCTATAGCAAAACCCGAATCATTGTATGTTCTAGAGATACAGTGGTATCTCAGTTCAAGAGCTTAATTTGTTTCATGATTCTGTTGAAGGTGGTCACATTCATGTTTGTGGAAGTACAATTGCCATGGTTAAATTCATTGCCTGGTGTGGAGTTTGCCAACAGAAGCAAAATTTTGCCAAATACTTCTGTTTATCAACAGAAGGGTTCATGAACCAAGGTATCGCTATGTTTATAATACTATTAATTTTGCACAATTTACAAAGCTGTAAAACAACTCAACACTAATGAGAGACACAGAAAAAATGTATAGAATAAGATCAACTAATAAAGTGTCCTAGAAAATCCTTAGTTTTCAACTGAACATAATAATCTTTTTTTAAATTTGAAACTTATCATTTTGTTCCCTGGATATTGTTGTGACTATATGGCTAATATTTTTGTTAGCATAATAAGATATCTTAGTTCATAAAGTTAAAAAGAGAAAAGGTTTATTTTGTCTCATAATTTTAAAAGTTTTAGGCCAGTCACTTAATCCTGCTGCTTTTGGGAAGTATGGGACAAGCTTTTCACCTCATCATCCAGCAATAAAAAAGACAGGAAGAAGAAAAGGTGCGATTTCCTGATCTCCTTCACTCCCTTGGCTCAATAATCTAACAAGTTTAAAATTTCCATTACCACACAGTAGTACAAATCTGGGACTAAACTTTAACACATGGGTTTTGAAAGACATTTGTAATGGTTGATATACTGTGTCAACTTGGGAAGGTTAGAAGTTTAACTAAGCAACTCAGCAGGGGGCCAGGGTCCTTACATTGTAAACATCCTGAGCCTACTCCAGAGGAGGACATGGAAATAGTGTGAGCGCTACATCAGTGCAGGGGGGCGGGTTGCCTACAATATAAAGGAGGAAAATAGGCCTGATTTCCCCTTTTGCTCTTGTTGCTTTTGCTGTCTTCTGCCGCCTTTAGCTGTTGCCTCTGTCTCACGCCACCCTGCCTTGGAACCAGCTGATTGTGAACTAAAACCTCTGGGAGTTGTGAATTATATAAACATCGTCTCCCTTAATTTTGGGGATGTAGGGTGTTTTATCTCAGCAAGGAGGGAAAAGTAACCAAGACAACATTCAAAAATCAAACTAAAGCAATGAATAGATGATAGATAGATGATAGATACATATAACTAGGAGGCATCAAAGAAAAATTGTATCTGCTATTTATATTATTTTGTAGATTTTTAGAGTTGTCCACCTCTTGTCCCATTTTAAAATATGAACATATGTGAAATTGTCCTGTAACTTTCTATGGAAAACTTTGTGTGCACATTTTAGAGACCAAACATATTCTATCTAGTTCTGTGAGGCAATTTACCAATTATCCATGTATTAAGGATGTTTTATGGAACATTCAATACAATATTTCTTTAAGAAACACTTGTCCGTGGTTCCAGTACTAAAAGTATTTGGTTTGGGTTGAGCAATTCATTTCCAACATGAAGACACTGAATTATAGGGCTGGGCATGTTTCCCTCCTACCATTGTCTTTTAAAAGTTTAAAAGGAACTTCATAATCTATTGTTAGTTTATGTTTAAGAGATTATATAATGAATTTAGCTTCAAATAATTTTCATGCTCTTTTCTTTGTCCCATTTTCCCTAGTTATATTAGTGTTTATTTTGTCTTTATAAATTATGTATATTTATGGAAATCACTTTTACTAAGTATTAAAAAACCTGAAGTGACCATTATTTTTGATTAAATAGAGTAATATAAGTTTGACTAAATCATCAAGTTATTTGACTAAAACTGATTAATATATTCAGTCAAAATTGGAGAACTGGTTGTATATGCAAAATGTCAAATTCCTGCAATTAATAGGATTGATGAGAATGGCCCATTCCAATATTTTTCTTCTTAGCCTGAAAATGGAAGTTAATTCAGCTTCATGAATACAGCTCTCTGAACATGAGCTTCTATGAAGCACGAATATAATGTTGAAGTCTTACAAATACAACTGTGTTCGTATGTGTTCTGCATTTTTCTTGTATCTTAATTTTTTTATCCTCGTTTCTTTCTCTCTAAAATAATAATAAAAATCAACAGGGTTTAAACTAGCTGCAGATAGAGATTCACCTAGGAGAATAATTTGATATGAATATCATTATTAAAATCCCACTGCTTCAAATGGATTTTTAGATTAATGTATCTGCAGAGATATAAAATTATCTGATTTATAACCATGCATTATTAGATCTGAAATGTCAGTTATTATCTTTTCTGCTTAATACTTAGATTACCATATAATTTTATGCATCTATGTGAAAAAAGGTTGAAAAGTAGCAAAGATGTGAATCTTGTGCCTACTTTTCCAGTTGTAAATGTGGTGTCAAGAATAACTGTGAATATTGCACCCTCCTATTGACTTAATTTCAAGAATGAAAGGACAAAGATAGTCAAAGTGAGGCAAATCTTCATTCAGTTCTTGTTTATGACTAAACTTCATAAAATTCTAACTGACTCACTGTGTCAATTATGACCTTACACCCATTCTTTAGCTTTGGAATTATGAATGCAAAAGTAAACCAAGAAAATGTATCAACTCAACTTTTTTTTCTTTTTAAGTTTGTAACAATCAAGGTTAAAAATATGTAACATGTGGCAGGAGGGAGTTGAATGTTCAAATCTTCCTCAAAGTTTTTAATTTGAGAATGTAGATGACATTGGGAAAAAAAAATTAATATGTTCTCAGGAATTTAAAAACATCTATCAAATAATCATTTTATACAAATAACTATATGGAGACTGAGGGTGAAGCAAGACTTCATTGAAAAATATAATTACCGATATGAGATTATGCTGTACACCTATAGAATCTCTTGACTACAGTTTCCCCATACCAGAGTGGGGAAATGACAAAAAAAGGGGAAAGCCTGGATTTCAATCCCAGCTTTATCTAGTTCTCACTTTGTGAATTTAATTGTATAACTTCACCCTCAGCTTTCTTATCTATTAAATGTGAACGTCTATGTCAAACATTTACTCTACATAGTCACTAAAAAAATGAAGGTAAAAACCTCTGGTATAGTTCAATGCATGCTAAACACATAATAAAATGTAGATATGTTTACTATATAATTATCACCATCATTCACATTCTCATTTTTTCTAAAGAAATAGGAACACAAAGTTAATTTGCACCTCAAGCACAAAAGTACTAGGCAGAACTAAAAAGTGGAAACTTGATCTACTCAGTCTCCTTTAAAGCTATTTACACCAAAAGAAGCACCAAGTTAAATGGATGGATAGATGATAGATAGATAGATAGATGATAGATAGATAGATAGATAGATAGATAGATAGATATAGATGATACATAGATAGATGATACATAGATAGATGATAGATTAAAATAAAATAAAAAATAAAACAAATTGACTTGGAGCAACTCCTTTTCAAACTGCCATTATTATGTCTCCAAGAAGTGACTAAGGTTTTTTTTTAATAGGTAGAAAATTGCTACATAACTTTAGAATCTAACTTTTGGATCTAGAGTAATGAACATGTTTTGTCATTGAGCCACTTACACATTTAACCATATAGAACATTCCCCATGGGATGTAGGCATTAAAAGGAATAGGATATGGGCCAAGTAGAGCACAAAAAGCAATAATAAAGCATGTGCCTTTTCGCATAAAATAAGAATAGTCTACCTCGGAAATAACTTAATCTGTGATTTCAGAGTAAATGGATGGAGTATCAATCATTCTCTCATATCTTCAGCTTCTGCACGTGCATCTCCTCAGCATTCAGTCTTATTCCTGCCTTACTAAATTTGTGCTGAATTTGTGTTTGGGAAAATCTTTTCTGGGTTCATTGGTTAGTTCAGTCTTTCTGCATTCCCATTTTTTAGTTTCTGCATTTTCAGTGGCCACACATAACAGTTTCTATTGGACATTTACTATGTAATTATTATGTCAGTGATTATTATTATTATTAATTATTATGCCAGTTATATTCAAAGCTCTACACAGGTGGGGTTTCTATGTTACTGTAAGTGCTTGCCGAGTGAATGCACAAACATTCCCTGCCTAGCTGAGTTTTATGGAAGGATGAGCAGTTAAGTACTCAGTATGCTCCAAAGTAGGCTGTCAAGTGGGGTTTCTCAACATTGACAATGCTAAGATTTTAAGATGGGCAACTTTTTCTGGAGAGGGCTACTTCTGCATCATCAGGTATGAATAATCTTCCTGCCTTGTACCAACTAAATGCCGGTAACATTTCCTACAAACTGCCTCACTCTCTATTCCGAAAACCACAAATATCTCCAAACGTTTCCATTTGTCACCTGGTGTTAAAATCACTTGTAGTTGACAACTGCTACTTGAAAATAATGACAATCTCATTTACCATGTTTTCAAAACATGAACTCTCTACTCTATGAAAACTAACCAATTTACAGTAGCATGAACCCACTATGTACTATTCTAATGCCATGGTTTAAGGTTGTATTTTTTGCTCAGTGCCTCCTTTTAAACTCTCCTCTATATTGTACTTCATTTCCTCAAAAATCTTCATTTGCCTGAGCCTGGTTCCATTTTCCATCAGTTGTCTGGGTTGTTCTCTCTCTATCAGAGGCCTAGCAAGCATCAGAGGACACAGCCAGATAAGGGTACAGGACTACATGCAAAGGTGAATGGTGCAGAAAGGACAGTGCAGAACCTCACAGATGTCACTGTTCTTATACTTGACAGGACAGAGCAATGAAACAGATATCAGGATCTGCACCAAGGAGTTGGTAAGAAGAGCCATCTTGATAGGTTCATTTTTGCCCATAATCCCTAAACTAAGAGATTCCAAAGTTAGACATGTCTTTCCTTACTGTACTAACATTTCCTCCTGGTTTTTCAGTGTTAAATGAGAACACTATATATCAGAAGCACTAAAACTAAAATCCTTAAACTAATGATACTGACCAATACCCCAGGCATTTTACCTTTTTAACAATCTACATTTAGTTCTTTACAAGTTCATCACGGCATATCATAAGTAGCTTTCACATCTGTTCACCATATCACCCTTCCTGCCATACGCTGTAGATCAATCCTTGGTGTTCTTTGCTGTTGTCATCTACCGTCAGAAGCCTATCCTTTGGGCGTGTATTTAAGAAGTGTCTAGAGTCTATCTTGTCATTTTAAAGCCACACAAGTTAATCTAAGGAAAATGTCAAGCGACTCCAATTCAGATCATTTACAAAATCAGTAGTAGAAACAGGTAAAGTAAGTACCAACTGCAAAGACCAAAGAGCAACATAATAATTTAAAAAGTGGGCAAGAACTAAATAAAAGTTGGAGACTTGTGTAAAATGAGAAATAGAATAAATTAACAAACTATAATACTCTGCATTATTTGGGTGCTTTGCTCTAGAAATGAAAATTTCATAGATTCAGTGGAGATTCTGCAATCTCCATGCTGTATCTAGATAAGGACTTGTGAACACATACAGAGGGAATAAAATGACTGAGCCAGCAAGGGAGAAACTTACAAGCTTCAGGGCAGTAGGGTTCTGCCACCTGACAAGGAAATAGTAGAGGTAAATTGTATTTAGCTGAATGTCAGTCTTGAAAGTGAGAAAAAAATGGGTGAAATTTCAATCTAGTAACTACATCCTAGAGTGAGACACTAGGCCCCTTAATGTGCTCTGCATAACAAAGAGTAATGTCTTGTCCTCTACTGATATTCCTCTCCCATTCTTCACCTTTGATCTTTTGAAATGGACATGTCCTCATGTTACTGTGTTGCATAAATCATTTCACAGCGCTTTAATTTCTTTATGCTCTTTCTGCCATCAGTCACATCTGTATAATCCCCCACTTGTTTCCTGACTCGCACTTTATAGTGTGTGAAGTGTGTTTTTTTAAATCAAACTTGCCCATTCTTTCACTTTTACCTGTATTGTCATGACTGATACGTCCCCAGGTGGAAACACCTCACAAGTAACCCCACAGAAAACTCCTAGTTGCCCTACAGGAAGCTAACATGTCAATGAATTCTAACAAACTATTCTTCTTCATGCATCCTTCACTCTTGTACGAATACTTGGTTCCTCTCATGCATCATTTTTATAGGATTGCTTGGAATTTGCCTCTGAATCTTAAGAGTGTTTGTTTCCACCTCCCACATTAAATGCTTAGCTTCTTTGCAAGGTCAGTGTTTGATGATGTGGATCCTTAAATTTCCAGCTCCTAGAATAGAATCTGATGTTTAAAAGGTAGTGAGTAGTCATGCAGGCATAGTGGTGCACACTTGTAATCTCCACTCTCAAGATGCAAGAAGACCCAATTTAATACTCTCCTAAGAACAGAGAACACAGATTTCAGTAATCTGTTCAGGCAATCTGATCAAAAAATTGACTCAAACAGTCATTTGGGCTTTGTCATTTACCTTATTTGTTTGGGTTTTATATATATTGTTATTTTTGGTACTGTTTTTACTGAACTCTCTGATGTCTCAAATGAATTAAACATGTACATGAAATTGGACAATGAGTTCAGCCTTGCCAATTATATATAGTATTTGTAAAGTCATTGTTTGCCTATGTAATATAAAACATGGATTCCATCTTTTAAGACAGGAATAACATGAACAGGTGAATTAATTGAGTTTTGTAGAGTAAAATGAGTTATGCATAAAGAAGTCCTTTATTTAAATATAAAAACATACAATAACATATGTTTTTGACTTGATGGCACCCACCTAGAATCCCAGTACTCTGAGGTTGAGGAAGATACAGCTTAAGCTCAACATGGGCAACTCAGTGACTTAGTGAGATCCAGTCTCAAAATAAAAAATAGAAAAGGTTTGAGTTTAATTCTAGTACCAGGATAAAGGGAAAAAAATCACATACAATAGAAGCCCACTTCATTGGAGAATATGTTATAAAAACACGGGTTGCTTTGCTTTAAAAGATAAACAACAAAATCATACTTTAAATATAATAAGGATTCAACAAGATATGGTTTGAAATATACAATTTATGAATTTGTAATATTTTCTCTTTGACATATTGCGTAGATTGTAGTTCAATTCTCTCATGAGTTTAATGAATGTAACTAAGAGTTTTCAGCATCAAGCACTGGAATACAAATGCAAGGATGCTAGGATTTACATTTTTTTTTTCAAAATCCTATTACTTGGTGAATACAAAGTTGCTAACTCCAATGATTTGAATGCTGCCAGTTTTTCTAATTTCAACTCTATCATCTCACCATATGAGGCAGAAAGAAGCAATTTTACATAAAGACATCTTAGTTTTGCCCACAAGCTGGATTTCTTGCTGTTTCTGTCTTCATTTGTATTTATTTTCTTAAACAAACAAATTCTCTGATCTGACCATTGGTAGAGCATTGATAGGCTTCTCTGTCCCCTCCTCAGTTCTGTGCAACATTTCATGGTACTTATTCCTTGAAAATGAGATGAGAAACAGGAACATATTCTAAAGACTCAATATTTATAAGGGTCTTGATGCCTCTGAAATCCTTTTTGACTTGAATTTTTCTCCATTCTAGCCCTGCCTGCATAGAGCAAACCTATTTGTTGGCCAAATTCACCATCTTCATTTTGTCCCTCCTCTGTGTATTATATTGTTTCCAAGTGCTGCAAACTTCTAGTGCAGAAGCTCCACGAACTGTTCCATTCTATGTGTCTATCTACACTGACCAGCTCCTCTAAGGATCTACTATTTACTGCAATTAGTGATGTGCCCACAGTGTTCTGTGCTTAGTGCTCATTGTTGTGTGTCTTTGCTTCTGACACTCTCAGATAAGTGAACCTCATCAAATGCTCCTTGCAGCAACTTTTCCAAATCCAAACTAAGACCCAGGATCAAAGGTTAGACTCTCTGAGCTCCTCAAGGACTTGCTTGATGATTTCACTCTACAAAGATTTCAGGCTTTTCGAAATATCTATATATTTACACAGAGGATTATAGCAACATACATCCTGTATGTGAGAGTCTAATTGTGCAAATCCCATCTTTCAGTTTTTCAAAAGATCACATTTCATACTTGTAGAACGTTTCTCCTAGTTCCAATTGTGATACACAACACCACAAAGCAAAAGGAAAATACTAAACTTTTCTTATGGACCTAGCTTGGCAAATTTTGCCTATTCTGGGAGTCAGTATTGTGAGTGTGTGTAGGAGGTGAAATGTGTGACAGCCTTACTCTGGTTATATGTATAGCAGGTTCTATATCTTTTCAAAGAAGTTTCATATACAGTATCTCATTCTATGTGAATAGTTGAACATGTTAATTCAATATTTTATCAATAGTATTCATTAAAGTACTTAATAAATATAATAGTAAATATTATATATATAGTATCAGAGTAGCATAATAAATATATTCTAATAATGCCATTTAATATATGTTATAAATCAAAATTTCATGTCTCAAAAACAACTCATGCTGCATATTATTGAATAGAAAATATAGCATAGGAAATACTAATTTTTATAATAACCATAAAAATAATTATGTAGTACAATTGCCTATTTATTGGACAGCTGTGTTGTGCATTCATGCTATTGGATAAATTATAAATATTATCTCTTACCATCACAGCAGTGCTGAAACGTAGGTATTTTATCATTATTGATATGTCAGGAAATTGAGGTTTAGAGAAGTTATCTTGTTCAGGCCATAAAGTTATTACTTGAGAAGCCAACACTGAAAGCCTAGAGTCCAATATTTCTAAATCCTCTCTCATTTCTCTACCAAACTCTATCTTTCTCTCTCCTCTTAAAAATAAATGACACTCTTCATAATGCTCAGTGCTGGCAGACTCTCAATTTTACTCTCCTTTCCAGCTTTATTTCCACTAAATCCAATTGCCTTCAAAAGCAATGCTAATCTGTTATTTTAAACTCTTTTGGTGCATATCATAATTATGACATCCAATAAATGTTAACCTTTTGATGGAAGTAATTTCAAACCTACATGAACGTTATCTAATTAAATACTCAAAGATGTTGTTGGATAATAATTGTGAATCTAATTATTACAGATCAAACTGGTCACAAAATGGATTTTCTTTTCTATCCTCTGAATAAAACTCTTCAAAACTAACCCATTTTCTTTCATCCCATAGAACCATTTAACTATATAAAAAGTATTTCAAACAGAATCAAGTTTGGAAACACACTGAATCAAATGATCAAGTTAGCAGCAACTGAATCATGAATGTTAAACCTGCCAAAGTGAGTTAAGATATGTTAGAAAGCTGATTGGTACAAACCCCTTTTATCTCCTTGCAAGCCCCTGACTTGCTCCCTGTGTGGGTCCTGAGGATGTCATCTCAGGTACCCAGATGTGTTCAGACCGTGTCTGACCAGCTGATGTCAGCCTGATCAGGTCTGGATAGATATTCACTTGAGCTCTTCTTTTTGTGCTTCAGAGCCAAATTGTAGTCAGAAGAAAAAGTACACTTTACCTGAATCAAGATCCTTGCCATAGAAAATTTGGTCCTCAACCTCTTTGAAAGCTTTTTGTGAGTGCAGATCCTCAGGCTCAATCACAGAAAGTGTGTGGGAGCCACCTTTGGAAAGCCCCACCTCTCCACCTACGACTGCATGAAGCTTTGAGGGGACACCTAGATACAAGCCAAAACAAGGCTCATTTGGGCTCACAATCCTTTAGTTTTACTTCATGTTTAGCTGGTTCAAAGGCAGAAACTGGTGTGACATAAAGACCTGGGAAGAGGAAAGATGCTCCTATCATGGAAGCCAGGAAGCAAAGAGAGAAGAGATGAGTGAGAGATAAGACTCACTCTTCCAGGTCAGGCACCCAATGACCTGCCTCTTCTGAACCACCTGCTAAGAGCAAGTCAGCTATATCACCCCCTGGCTTAATCACCTTCTGAAGCCCCAACTATGAATACAACTATGAGGCCTTTGGGGTATACTCTTGATCTGAGCTATAACAGTGATTCTGCGTAGGTCACAAGGAACTGATTGCCTGTAAAGTACTTTAGAGGCAAAACTCCTTTACTTCCAAGACTACTCTCTCTTTCCCACAGGTTAAATTGGGTGCTTTAGGTAGCAAAAGAAAGACACTATCACAATAAAGTTGTTTCTATTAGATTAGTTACAGGTAGATAGTTGCTGATGATTACAGAGCTTGATTCACACTTTTCAATTACCTTTTATAATTTGTCAGGTTCTAATGTTAATTTATCTCCTCTTTTCCTTTTTTTCACATTGGTCTCACTTTTAAGAAGAAAGAAGCATTATGTAAATAATGCAATTTGTGGGACACCCTTTCAAGCCTCTTTTGCCATATCAGGACTGATACCCTGGCACTACAGAGACAAGGAAGGAAAATAAAAGATACCTATTCTGGAGACAGTGGTTGCACAAATTGTAGCTACATATCTAGAACCTGTTGAGGCCTATTTCTTGTCATTTCTTGCATTAAAAATGCTCCTCTTGAGTATATGTGCAAATTTTACATGGTTTACAGCACAATATTTATCTAAAACAAGTTTCTATAAAAAGGAAGCACAGTGGATTTATCAAGTAACTTGTTTAAAATAAAAAGACAAACCAGAATAACTCCTTTTCCACTAAAATCTGCAAACTTATGTGTAATGGTTTATTAAAATGTTCTTTGGGTGTATGATACTTATCTCAAAATGAAACATCCAGAGCTGAACTTCTGCTTTACTTGATCTGCTTCTAAAACCCATTCCAGTTGTTCCTAAAGCTCAATCAATGGTGACTTCATTCCTCAGTTTGCTCAAACAAAACTCATGCAGTCGTCCTTGACTCCTCTCTCATATCTGACAACCAGTATATCAGAGAATTCTGTTGTCTGTGATCTCACAACATTCCTCAAATTTGGAGGTTTTGTAGCACACCCACTACTATGTCTTTGTCACTTCTGAATTATTGTAATATCCTTCTTGATGTGCTACCTTGCTTTAACTCCTTACTCTCAGTTTATTCTTTTCTCAACTGCACTTCAGAAATGGCCTTTAAAAATGTACATAAACCATAGATCATTCTACTTTTCCTTCCAAAACTTTTATCAGTGACTGGTGAGACCCGACACGATCTGCCCAGCCTCTCAGTACTGCTGAGTCTCCTTCTAGCCAAACTCGATTTGGGCTTGAGTGTCACACTCTTGCTCTCGTTTGGAACACGGTTATCATTCTTCACCTTCAAGGTTTTGAGTGCCTAGGATGTTCTCTTCACAAATTCTGTGTGACTCATTCTCTTACTTCCTTCAACCCCACCAAAATGTCACCTGCTCAGTGAATCTTTCCTGAAACACTCTGCAATACTTAAAAATTAATTAATTTTTCCCTCAACACATTCTTTGCTACTTGCTCACATTTCTTTTAAAAGAGATTTTACAGTGCTAAGTATTATACTTATTTATTTACTTTCCCATTAGTGTTCCCGTACTCACCAAATACTAGACTACAAACTTTATAAAGACAGATTTTTTTTAGTCCTTGGGACAGAAATGACAGTTGACAAATATTTGTATAACAATTGTACTTTACCCACAAATTCCCCATAATAATGGTTGTAAAACTCTCATCTCATCTCATTTTCCCTCTAAAGTCTCTCCTCTTATCCAGTGCCCAAGTTCCCCAGAGTTGTACTTTCTTTCTTGGGGTTTCAGGTTACTAGTATTCACAGCCCTGGGACAAACAGTTCATCTGCTTCTTTGTCTCCCACTCTCCACCCTCCCCACACGCACACTATTTACTTATTTAAATTTGACACATCTAAGTATATGTATTTATTATGAACATCATGCTGTTTTCAAGTATGTATACATAGCAAAAAGGCTAAATGTAGCTACTTAGCAAATACATCATCTAAAATAGTCATAATGTTTGCAGTGAGAACAGTTACCATTAGCTCAGCATTTTGAGAAACACAGTAGGTCACTAACTGTAGCTACCTTGCTATATAGTAAAGCTCTTGAATTGATACCTACTATTCAATTATAAATATGTATCTTTTGACCAATATCTGTTCAAAATCCCTCCCCCTAGGCACTCTAGTCTCTGATAACAAACTCTACTATACTTCTATATCAGCTTTTTTAGATTACACATATTCATGAGATCCTGTGGTTATTTTACTTTTGTGTGCCTGGTTTATTTAACTTAATGTTTTCTTGATTTATCTGTGCTGTCACAAATAGCAGAAGGTCTATCTTTTTTATTCTTCAATTATGTTTCAAAATGTATGTATAAATACCACATTTCTAATTAAATTTCTCATGAAAGTTGGTAAATAAAATTTTGCCTTTAATTAAAAAACTTCTGACAAACTTGAAAAGAATAATATATTTTTAAAAGATGCCTCTCTTTGTGGATATTCAGCATGGATTTAAATGGCTATGTTTGTAACACTGTTGAAAAGATGTACAAATGTAAGGTTAGGCGTGAATGCTTATTTTCCTACTTCTAATATGTATTACTGTCAAACCTAAAGGAGAAAACATAAAACTAGAATACTAAAATCATTCAAAATAGTAGACAGTGATCTTTCTTAAGCTTGCTAAGATTAGGAAAATAAGGGGCTGGGGATTTAGCTCAGCGGCAAAGCGCTTTCCTGGCAAGCGCAAGGTCGTGAGTTTGGTTCCTGGTACCGGAGAAAAACCAAAAAACCAAGAAATATAAGTGCACAGGTAACTTACTCTTTTTCTGTTGAAACAGATCATTGTCAATTTATTTCAATTACTCTGATGACTATTTTTTTCATTCTTCCTATCAATTTAAATTAGGTTCATTATATTTTGAGAACAATGTAAAATGCTACCTCCATAACAAAACACTGAGTGCCATGTTTGGATCTTATATGCCTGCCCAGCGCGCTTTGGTTGATGGCTCTCCTTCCAGCTGATGGCGCTGTTTAGGAGGGACGGAAAATTTAAGAGACAGGGCCTGGTTCGGGGAAGTAGGCCCCTAAAAGGATGTGCTGTCTCTGGCCCCTTTCTCTCCCGCCTTTTACTTCGCGTCTGCCATGTGGTGAACGGTTAATTTGTCCTTCCACCATGACGTTCTGCCTCCAGCGGCAAAAAGCCAGCCACACATGGACTGAAACAAATGCAGTCATGAGAAAAAAAATAATCTTTCCCTCACTAAATTGGTTTTCTTAGGTATTCTGTGCCAGCCATAGAAAGTCAAGTAATATAATATGTAAAAATCACTTTCAGTATGTACTCGCTGTTACTCTTACTGCTCTGCTAACTGCAAGTGAATTCTTACAAGTTTGTAATAATCAAAAAGAGTTACACATTTTGTTCATTTATATATTTTGTTGTATTGTTTGCCATGAAGTTGCTTAGCTTACTGATTTCTATTAAAACATAAACCTAACTTAAAAATGTAACATTTATTGAAGTAACAAAGCAGATCAAACAGAATATTAAAGCATATATTGATAGTCACAGGAAACTTACCTAAGTGTTGTTGATAATTTGTGAATGGATAGAATGGTTTTCACAGTGTAGTTCTCTGGAATATTCCCTGTATAATTGCAACATTCAAGCTATCAGAGGGTCTTTTAAGTGCAGATCTATCTCTAGAAAGCATAAGTGCTGTAGAGGTCAAAAACTCTCTGGGATAAATCACTCTATGTGATCATAGTGACAGCCTGAGAAGCTCTCATCAATTCTTTTCCCCTTCCCTTCTTCCTTTCTTTCCTTCCCTCTCTCACTCCATAAACTACCTTGGAGTCTTACAAATGCCAGTTTTAAAATAAGGTCCTAGAGATAAAAAATAAGGAAAATAGCTATTCTTTGTCTGAGAGAGGAGGAATCTCAAGAGTAGAACATTCATAATAAATTATATTTTTATAGTACTATACAACAAATTTACTTTAAATAAATGGAGACATTCAAAAAAAACTCCTCTGGAAAAAATATCACTTTTATCATCCAAGATGAGCTAGTTTATACTGAAAATAGCCTTGTAATTTTAATAATTTAAATCAACAAAATTTGGTTTGGGTTCCATTCTTATTAACTTTAAATTCACAAAATTTTCTACTTCCTATGATCTTCACTATAGGAGCCAAGATCAGGGAAGCCCCAATTCTAACCTCCATTTTTGTCAAGAAATGAAAATTAGAATATGGAACCTGTACACTTGACCTTAAAATTTCTATTCACTTTCCATTTGCTAAAAGAAGTCCAATAGTCACATTTGGCTTCAAAAATGGCTATAGTGTACAACAATATGCCCTGGAAGAAGAGTACCATAATTAATGGAAGAGCTCAAATAACCCATCCCAACACAAAATACTTTGAAAAAGGTCTTGTGTCATACTGACCATTCTAACCTACCTATTTCTAAATTTTTGAGCCTTTTTTTTTCTGCTTGCAAGTATGGACTTCTATTTATGTAGGATACAAATGTCTCACATTTACTTTATGCATTCCCTATTTGAAGTGAACTTTAGCTTCTTGCAAAACCTAACTTTATGCATTCTCTGGATAATTTTGTTTTTATAATATTTTTTCATTTGTGTCACCATCATTGTATATATGTTCCCTTGGTATTTTACGCCTTTTATTTAGTTGTTACTTATATATCCAAAATTCAAAGAACTTCCTATGCAAAATGAACCACTTTTTCTAGTTACATATTTTACCTAAACCACTGAAATGGAAGCTTTGTAAATATTTAGTTTTACTGATTAGCTGTATTATTTTATCTATTTTTATATTTATTTTTCCACAAAATATAAACAAAATATTCAGACCTCATTTTGAAGGGAGTTAAAACAGAAAATGTGACTCTTTGATTGTTCACCAGCTTTTGAACTACTGTCAGAACTTTACAGCATGAGTGACTTTCCTGGATCACTAATGCTTTCATTATTCTTGTCTCAAGAATTTGTAGAATCATCCAACACTAGTCATCAAGCTCTTTGTTTACTCTCAGTGTCTCTGTTTAACATTTTATATATTTCATGCCGTTAAACCCATATAGGTCCTAAAAATATATCTTCATTGTAAAGAATTGGTGAACTTTCAAAAATATTTTATGTTTCTGGTTACATGGTGTTTTTGTTTAATATTTAGTAGGATTTAACAAACAATGCTCAAGTGTCAAGGGTAGCATTTGAGTTATTTTATGTTTGTGCTGATTATTTCCTTTTTGATTTTCTATTTTGTCTTTAGTTTAATGCCACATGATTTATCAGGGATAAATAAATACCTGTGAACTGAAGAAGGTTTTAAGGTCATCTACTCACCTCCTCAGCTCAAATCTGAAATTTAATGAACATTCCAATAAAGGTAATCAGTCTGTCATTCCAAGTTCAGAGAATGGTATTAAAGTCAGGTAAAGCCAGAGAATGCTGTAAAGGCCTCTTGGAGAGAACAATTAAAAAAGCTTCATCTCAACTTAGGGTTCTCGCCTGGGATATAGCTCAGTGGCACATCTTCTGCCTAACCAGCATGAGGTCCTTAGTTGGCTTCCTGGTGCCCCAAAATAAACAAATAAATAAGTAAAACAAAATTTAGGGTTCAAATTAAGAGAGTAGCCAATGCCAAGAACCTGAACTAGAAAGCATTTTTAGAAGCATTTTCACAAAGTTAAAGCCAATGTAGATGAAAAAATATATAGCTTTAAGGGCTTCATAAATGGATTAGTGAGAAGGCATTAAAATTTTCATATGGAGGAATTGTTCTAAAATTTAGCACCTATTTTCATCTAAATAAATACAATGAATTTTTTATGGAGTGATGAGATTTAAGTAATGTAGGTAAAGCTTTTTAAAAGGGAAGTGATTATTTATAGTGAGGTCAATGGAATTCCATGCCTAAAATTAATGGACTGGCCATTGGAAAGAATAACCTCTTTATTTCCAGGTAGTTGAATGCAGATGACCTCATAGTTCCCTTTCATCTCGTATTTTTACGGTGCTGATTACATTAATTAGGAGGAGATACTGTATAATGAAGCTCGTCAGAAAAAATTAATAGGTTACTTTAATAAGTTTTTTCTGTGATTTGTGTTACTGATATGAACAGCAATTATCCAGCTAAGTAATGAGCCGCTAATGAGTATGTCTTTCTTAGATTACTTTTCAAGTGCACTAAGCAGTTCTACTATCAAAGCAAGCAGTGATTTCTGTGAGTTCCTAATTTTGACAGGGGTATTTGTGGAAAACCACAATAATGAACCCCATTACCAATTGAGGTTGCCCCAAAACTACCTCATTAAAATTAAACCTAATTTTTTTTAAAACATTGTCTCATTTCTTACACAATGATCTTATTACACAGGAATTTATGCAATACACTTATTAGAACTAGTAGTGGTCACTTCTTTAAAGTAACCTGATGTAGGTAAGATGGCAAAGCTTGCACATTGCTCCCAGTGAGTCAGACCTACAGGATTTCATTTAGATCTGTCTTCTAACGAATGAGTAAATAATTCATCATGACTTTTGAATTTACTTGAAATTTTATGCTTCCATAGGTCAGAATGAAGCCTTGCTTGTCAGAAGTCCATACAACACATGGTGGGACAGCTTAGTGTGATGGAGACAAAATCATACTAGGATTTAGGAGATTTAACTTTAATTCCACTTCTAATTATAGAACTTTGCCAAGTCTTTTTATATCATCCTTACATTTGTTATCTACATAGGGGATTTGACTGGGATTTTTAAAAAATTTCTTTTCATTAAATTTCTTTTCATCCCTAAAATTTTATGGTTCAAATTAGGTGATTTTCAAAATATAAAGTGAACAGTTATTTCTTCAGTTTAATGTTTAATGTCACTAGTAACCAAATAATGCAATGAGCATATATGATCTTTGTTGTCTGTTTTGCTTATCTCAAGCATTGTCAAGTTCTCAAAACAAGAACAAATCTAATACAAATGTCCCCAAAATGTAAATATATTCTAAAAGAAGGTTTATTTTTAGTATAATACCTAAAGCTTGAGTAATTCAGACCTTTAAAGTAAAATTTGAGCCTAGCATTATTGGTTATATCAATATCATTTGAAATGAAGTAACTGGTACTGATTTTAAAAACACAATCTAAATAGAGCAGCAGTATTGAACTCTGATAGTGGTTAAACTTTCAAGATAATTTATTGAGCAGAGACTGATAAATTTCTACTTACAGTGATGGTTTACAGAAACAAATTATATGTCCTACCATTCTTTCCGATATTTACATTATGGGGCAGGAGTAGAAGAGGGAATTCTAATGGAACAAAGCTGACCTATTTTTTAGTGTAATTATACTTTCAACTGATAGTTTGCTAAATGTCCTATTTCTTCTTATTCATTAAGGTAAAAAGACAGTGCTTTTCTGGGTTTGTTTTCTTTTTTGCTTTTGTTTTGCCTATTTTTCAGTTCAGGTGAGGTGCACTTAAGTTTGCTTAAATGTAAACACTGTATTCTGGCTTCTGTGCTGAAATAAAACATAAAATCATTCTTCCTCTTTAGATGTAGATTCACAGCTCTTCATCTTTAGCGATAGTATGGAGGGTAAACACTGGTTCCAGTCAAAAACAAGTTGATTGATATGTCCCCAGTATATGCTATTTCAGTGAATAAATACTTTCTCTTTCCTAAGAAATACATCATTGTCCATAGTTCATTGATATAGTTTAGCAGAATACAGACCTGTAAGCATGCTACATGCAAATTTATGGTGCAGAACATTGTGTTAATATCTTAGATTTTCCCAGCAGTAACTCATACTTTGTGTTAGCTCATGGAACACTGAGGAGAGATCATAGATGCTAAATGATTTTGCTTTTGCTTCACTGAGCAAAACATCTTTGAGAGATGGTATGCTAAGTCTTCCAGGAATTTATTAATCTTTTGATCATATTTATTCTGGGATAATGAGAATTTTGACTGGCTGGCCAACTGACAGCTCGTTAGGGTTTGCTGGGTTCTTCCTGACATGTCATCCACATATGCCCACAGAACCAGTCTTGAGTTGCTTTTCATTTCTTTACAAGACAGCATACTACAAAAACCCTGCTTTAACATTATTAGCATCCACAGTTACTACATCAATACCTCCTGAAGCTCCCTAGATAACTCACGTTTAATTTATTTACTCTCATATGATATATATTTTTTTCACTGTGTATTAAAACAATTTTTCCTGTAATCTCTTTCTTTTAAGGGACAACGGTTTGTGTGAAAATTGTGATGTTTTTGTTCTTACCTAGAATCTGTGATACAGTTTCCAGATATGCTGTTTTAAAATATCAGCAGTGTTCTCAGAACATGAACACTAATTCACGACTGCTTAAAATGTATGAAATACATGAGCCTTTCTCAAAGAAAACAGAAAAGTCTAAGACCTGTGACTCTTCAAGAAAATTGCAAGAGAAAAATAACTCATCCAGAGCAAACTGGCTTTGTTTTCTTTAAATTTAAGATAACAAATTTATAAATTGGGAGACTCAGAGGCACATCAGTTGAAAGACTAATACCACAGGGATAATGAAGTCAACATAGAAAAGAAAGAAAATCTGAGCAGCTGCAACAAACATAAAGCAATTTAGACCGATGTACCTTGCATAAACCCGGGTGATGCTCCTCAGTGAAATACGCGATAACGCATTCTATTTGTGCAGCTTAGAAATTCCTGTCTACAATCAGGTGCCCTTCATTTCATGTTATTCCAAATACTGTCCTCCTTTTTAGAGTGTTACAAAGTTTATAGGTATTAGATTTGCAAATGCCTAGTCATTTACTTTCAAAAGCAAATAAATTGGGTCTAATTTCCCTCCAAGATATTAATCTAGAATAGCTATACTTGTATTGTGATCCACAAACCTCTGAGATCTTATGAGGTCAAAACTTTTCATAATTGTCCTAAGTTACAACTTACCTTCTTTCAATGTTCTCCCATTTCTACTGATGATATAAAAGCTAAAGCTATTTGGCCCCATAGCACAAATCAAAGCAGTGTCACAGAGTGTTGTATTATCCATGGGCATGCAAGCCAACAATAATAATTATAGTAATAGTAATATTTATAAAACCAGTAATACTGAAGGATATCTTTGATGGACCAGGTAATTAATTTCATTAGACCTAAACCTTTGTGTATATATCTCTCTATAAATTTGTTAATGAAATAGGAAGTTCATGAGATAATTCCATGCCATAAATGAGCAAAACTCGTAGTAACTAAGAGAGCAAGAATTTGTGTGATCGAGTTTTGAAGTGAATAATTGCTACTTTTGTGGCCACCTATTTTTCACACAAAGGCATGACTGACAAAAATATCTAGATTATTGTGACATTAAAAGATGTTTTTTAATTTCTGAAAAGCACATAAAGGAAGCCTGTCCCTTCCAAATAAGGCTGTGTCAGTATTTGTAGTCAACACTGACATTTGAATAAGGGAAGTGAATTTTGGAAGCTTACATGTGCTGCACTGATTTTTTAAAAATTTATTTTAAAAATAAAAGAAGGAAAACATATTAACAAACAGATATCCATTTACAAAATAGCATAAGAACAATACAAGCAACAGAGTTACAGACAAAATGGTAGGAAATTAACAATGGCTGTAAGGTAAATGAATTCTGGAAGCTTACATATGCTGCACTGATTTTTGTGCCTTTCCTGTACTTAAACATTTCGGTACAATCTGAGTAGTAGTATCAATAAATATGCTTCTTCTCATGTTGTACAATCAATAAGTTACCATTTGTGCCAGGCACGGTGGTGCACGCCTGTCATGCCAGCACTCAGAAGGCTGAGTCAAGTGGATCGCTGGGAGTTCAAGACCAGTCTTGACTACAAAGTGAATTCAAGGCAAGCCTGAACTACATAGTGAAATCCTGTCTCAAAAAGACAAAATAAAACCAAAACAAAACAGCATTTGTAAGATCAGCCTAGTTTGGTGAACCAATATTTTCAAAAATGAATATATGATATTATAAAAATGGACATGAGTAAAAGTTCCACTCAAAATTCAGGACAGATAAGTGCAGTTAAAGATAAGAAACCATGTGGGACTTGTTCATGTACCATAGTTTCAGATTCTGTATAGCAATTAGCATTTAGTCAAGATTTGATGTAAGACCAGAGAATACTCATAATTGCTTGGAAAGTTTGTTAAACACTTTCTTTTTTTCATCTTTGTGAGCTCAAGTAATTTTCACATAGTTCCACTGAATAACATATTGTAACACATTAAAAGATAAAACAAATTATCAGACTCATATTCTGTTATATTTAGTACATAAATGAATTTCTGGAAATGTAAAGCAATGTTCTCATAATTTTTTATTTTGGTCTGAAAAATGTATGGTATTTATAAAATTAGGTTAACATGTAACGGATGTATCATGGTTACTTAAAAATGAATTAGTAGGTAAATTAAAAGTCAGTTTCATTTTCTGCTGTGATAAAAATCAATAAATACAGCTCATATAAACCACTGAGAACCATTAAACTAGAACCTTACTTGATTTATATTCTCACATTTTTAAATCTACAGAAAGATAAGTGCTTTCAGTTGCTCTTGGTGATGCTCTTTGCTTGTTTAAAAGGAATCTGTGCACATGAAAATGGGCTCAAAAATGTTTAATCCTCCCCATTAGGAATTGCCTTTTCTTTCCTAATATCTCCATCCCATCCAGAAATCTGCACTTCCTACATCATCTTTCCCTTTTGTCGTTAGCACATATTAAGAAGACCAAAACTTATGGAGTCCAGGTTTTTAAATCCACCCATAATTTAAAGTTAAAATGAAACTTGAGGTGATTCAGTTGTTTATTTGGTGGTCATGAACTTTAAAGGACTTGCGACCACTGACTCCCATATCACTCTGTCATGTTTGACATGTATGTATTTTGAGGACCAAGACCATGAGTTTATCAGTATAATGTAAGATGTGAATCAAAGCTTGGGAATACATGGAAGGGATCTATTTTTAATGTCCTAAGAATTAACTCTTAATCTATGCTGGGATGGATATTCCTTCTTGTACAATATATGCTTATCTATATTTTGTTATCAGGGAGAATGCTGATGCTGTAAAAGTTTCCTTTGGGATTTCATGACTTTAAAAGATTATTCTCATCTTTGTGATATATAGCACACCATCTGTGATTTTCTTCTGCAGTTTGTTTATAAGTAGCTTGATTTACTTTTTGACCAGGTCACATTAAGCCCTTCTGGTTCATGCTTTCCTCTTAGGCCTGAAGGAAATAAAAGTGCTGTTTTCTTATAAGCAGCATATCTCAACATCACCTGTACTCTGACCTACTTAAGATCCATTCTCATGCTAACAATGCAAATTTTATTTCTTATAGCGCAAACATGTCTTGAAAAGTAATTATAACAGAGCTCCTCTTGAAATATTTTTTTAAGTTAATGTTTTCATTTTATGAAAGTAATTTTGTTTGCAAAATATTTTATAGCACTATTAATAAATACCTTGGGGAGATAATAGCATCAGGTTGAAATGTACCAAAACATGTATTAATAGCCCCATAAAACATTCTCGTTTTATCTTATAGCTTAAATTAGGTGATGTTTCCAAGGCAATCCTTCCATCCTATGATGCCACAATGGTTAAGTGAATGCATATTAAATTCCTGCTCCACTTAACAGAAAACTAACAGAAAAGCTGCACCTAACTTAAGAGTTTTCATTGTTTATGCTGAAGTGCAAGCACACTGCCATATAAAATTCAGTAACAATATCACTATTGGAGAAGGCCAGGTCGGATATTCTAAAGAGATATAGAAGCTCCAAGTAATCAGAATACCACACTTCTTCATTTAATGAACTGTGTGTCTTTCTTCATTCAAACTTAAAAGTGTGAATGTTGTTTAAGCAACTAAGAAATAAGATAATAGATTATATCCAAAAGCTATTTAGACTTAATACATTTCTGTTTTTAATGATCTTGTTTTACGTTTCTACACCTAAATAACATTAATTTTGAACTCTCATGTCTTGGTTACTTTTCTCTTGTTGCTGAGACAAAATACCTGACCTCCAGAATTAAGGAAGGAAAGGTTTATTTAGCTCACAGTCTGAGGAGTTTCAGTCCATACTTGGCTGGCTCCAAGGCAGAGTGGCACATGGCAGAGGGCAACTATTCATGGTGGCCAAAGATAGCAAAAGCAACAAAAGCAAAAGGGAGGAGTGGCAGCAGGTAGCCTCTTTCTCTCCCTTACATCCCCAGGGCTGATGTAGTACTCACACCCGTAATCCCAGCATTGGATGATGGATCAATCATAAACTCTAAAAGGCTGCCCTATGACTGCATGAGGCTTTGGGGCAGACATGCAGACACAAACCATAGTACCTCATAACATCATTCAATTCAATTGCCAACAAAAATGTTTTCATACTACTTCAGTCTATATGTATTAATGATTTACTTTCTACTCTGTTTCTTGCTACCAATCTAGATGATGAAAATTACTGCTAGAATCTGTTTGAATATATTTCAGTTCCTAGGCTCTTGTAATCTTATTATACAAGGAGATAAATTTACATAATTTCAGGGAAAATTTCAATGATGAGATAGATGATAAGCTACTAAGCTAAAAGTATCACACATTTCTGTTATTCATAAGTAAATGCTAATAATGTTTATTTAAAAAAGTAAGTTGACAAGTAAAAAAAAATCATTATCTATAAATTCAAAAAATCATTTTTGATAGTCTGGAGCACTCATCCAGAATAGAAAAAAGGAAGATGAAGGTATTATGTAATAATTGCTGTCACAAGACTAACTCCTGACCTTGAATGATATAAAAATATAAAGATTTTCTGTATACAGTTTGAGAGACACTTAATTGAATATCATTTCTAAGTTCCATAAAATGTTTACAAATTGGGCAATGCCTCTGTTCTTTTATCCCTTTTAAGCAACCTTTTTCATTTTTATCTTGTCAACATGCAAATAGGAAGTGATACTACACAATGTTATACCAAATACTTCCATACTATTCTCTTATAATACAATGTCTAACACTGCATACAATGCTGTAAGTGTTATTTTAGCAGTGCCAAGAACAATATAATAGCCGAGTTCATTATTTTTTACCTTTTTTATTATTCTACCTACAATTGCATCTGCTTTTTGTGAATATATTATACCAATGTTCGATCATACTGCACATGCAGTCTAATGAACCATCCCTTCATTCTGCATGGACTGATTCTTTATATAAGAGCTCAAGCATTTTAAAATATTTTCATGGGTTTTTTTCATTTTTCATGATGTTTTCAATCCAAGATTTAACATTTTTCCTAATTACAATTCTCAATGAGATTCATGCTTTTAGTTTTGATCCCATTTTCAAGAATATCCATTTCAAACTCTGTTATTTGATATTGTTTGCAGTTTTTATAATTGTTTTATAATATATTTCACAAGAAGAGAAAAATTATAAAATAAGCAAACAAAGCTATGTACAGGGCTGTAAACAAAGCCATGTACCATGTGACTCCTGGCTTGTTTCTGTCCAGAGCGGCATTGCACAGAGACCCAATATCCCATGCTGGGAGTACATTATTCAACAAACTGTGATTATGTCTAATAGCATTAGCATCTGGTCAAAATGTTTTGCACATTATACAATGGCCTGTTATAAAAAATCACTTTCAAGTAGCTGTTAAACCTAAGCTTATTCCTTCTGTAGCTAGGATATGGAAAGAGACAAGGAAGGGTAACCATCTGCAACTGGTGGTAGCAAAAAATATTGGATAAGAGGAAAATGCCAGGAAATGAATTGAAAATGTAATAGAATAGACTAAAAGACAGGATTGTGAAATTCAAAAAAATTTTAAAAAGTTCTAATATTAAAACCTACACAGTGAAACAAACAAAAGTTTTGGAGGAGAAGTGAAAGTGCAATATCTTGAAAACAGAAACAATTATATCAGAGAGGATGGGCTCTGACATTTACTTTTTTTCACAGACAACTGAAATGGAGTCAAATGGATGTGTTTAATGGTTTAAGGGTTTAAATCTAAACCCCTGAAATAACAAAGACATTTTGAAGTCTGTAGGCTTAAACTACATTCAATGTAAAGTTACTAGTAAAGGTTAACTAAAAAAAATTACTTCAGATGATTACAGAGTCTTCAAATACTTATAGGATCAATCTTGTGTATCTCCAAAGAACCAAAGTAAGTTAAAAGGGTGAACTCTAGATGCGAGGACTGCTAAGTGACAAGGTATAGAAGAAGCACAGGAGCAAAGAAATGGAGTAGAAATGTTGCTTTCTGAAAACAAGAAAATAAAAGAAAACCAATACAGATGGAGAACTGGAATATGTGGAAACATCTTACTAGATGGAACTAGGTTTTGCAGAATCCAATTTATGCAAGGTTCATCAGCTCCTTGTCTTTATTTGCATATCAAAACTGACCACTGGACAAATGGAGCGGCATGGATTGGTTTTCTGTAAGATCGCTCCATATGCTGATGGGAAAATAGATTAACAGGGGTGAAAGTTAGACAGTAAGAATAGAAACATGATGCAATAGTTAAAGTGAAAAATAGTAGTGTGAGCTTTGATACTAGCAGTAAAATGAGTAAGTGAATTCGCCATATTTTAGTTTAACTTACTTTTGATGTTCAAACATATATGAAAGATGATTATTTATAAGACATGCAATTGAAATTCTGCTTTGGAAAAAAATGTTTGACTAGATTGTTTCTAAAGTCCATTCTAAGAAATTCCATAATCTTATTGTTCTGGAACACAGTTTCTACCTACCTGTTTTGCAATTCCGTGGTAGGGTTACTTTTTTTTATTTTAGAAAGAGTAGTACATGAGAAACAAACAAACAAAAAAATAGAGCAGTAGCAGCCTACCAGTATCACAAACATAAACAAATTAAAGCAAAAACATTCCAAATTGATACAGGGTCTCAAGACACATTACTACAAATGAACAGTGGTTGTTACATTGCATATCGCTATCCTCGTCTACATTGCTCAGACTATCAGATCCTTTGTCCCAACTCTGCTGAAGGATGTGGGGGTGGAACATGGCATTTCATTTGGTTCTCTATTTTCCTGCTTCCTACCTCTGAAGGCCTGACAGAAGTGTCCTATTTATTTATTTTTGAGAATACTTAATTCCTTCCTGGTAACTGCTAAAGTTAATATGTTTACAATGTGACAGGAGTTGAGGATAACAAGCAATTACAAACAAACAGTAAAACTAAAATAAACAGTTTATGCAACAAGACTGGTGGCATTTCCTTGGGTTGAACAGGATGAAAGACCTGTGAAAATCCTCCAGAAGGACTCTCTGGCATGCTGAGCTCCTCAGGGGAGGGATTCTTTATGCCTCTGTCTGCATCCGAGTTATCACCAGGCCCCCTCTCACAGAGAGACAGGAGATTTTCAATTAAGTCTTTATGAATAAAGAAAAATCCTTTTTCTGAAGTAATTGTCTAGAAATCAGTGGAAACCCAATTTTCAACAAGCATTGTAGCCATTAATTGGATGTAGGCCAAATGTTCAGGGGAAAGGTTGAGGGACGGTATTCCAGTATAGAGCATAAGACATAATTTGACATCTCTTGACAAGTTTGCTTTCCTGTAGGCCCACCAGAAGGCGAAGGATGATTGAAGATCTGTAATTATCTTTCCAATTTAGTATCAATTTGTTATGTGCTCTTTTATTTATTTTTGTAATACTTTATTTTATCACTTTAGACTTTAAGGAAGGAAAACCAATATTATAATAAAGTGGTATTGGACACTGAATTAAACTAAATTAGCTTTCATCAAATATACATAATCCTAAAGCTTAAAAAAAAAAAGAAAAAGACATTGTTACGAGAAGTACTTTCATTTTTAAATCCATATAACTGGAATACAATTTTCAATAATATTAAGTTCATAAATAAACTATGCTTTTGTCTTGAATTAATAATAAAGGATTTGAATGAAAATCTTCAGATAATTGTTTAGGGCTCTCTAAAACCAAAATAGTTATTGGCATATGGGGTACTCAGTAGAGAGGCAGAAGTGTCTGAACACAAAACACTAAGACACAGGCTAAAATGCTATTGAGACTACAGCTTAAAAGATGAGAGAAATAGAACTATATATTTCAAGGTATTCTGTAATAAGCTGCATGAATTTTGTGAAAGTTAAGATGAAAATCAGAAGTTATAAACTTAAAAGAAAATATGGAAGATAGTACAAACCTTACATTTCACAAATAAAAGTACAGAGAATCAGATAATTTAAGATATGTTAACTCAAAATGCAATTGTTGAAGGTATATTTTTAATCTAGACTGAATTTCTACTCTATGCTGTATTGTGGAGGGTTAGGTCTGGTCATTTTAGTCTTCTTAAAATAATTCAATTGTTTTTAAATAAAGTCTAATTCCTCCCATTACTGACCTCTACATTGCTTTTCATGTTTTCTCTCCATGCAAATTAGTGTAAAGCACAGGAATGATTGTAGAACTCAGCTAAAAAGGCAAACACATCAGTAAAACCTCAGGGCAGTCTTGCTTCAAAGACAGTAACTCAAGACAGTAGTACCAAGCCTGGTTGGACTTTTGTCTGCCCGTGCTGAGAATGTGAGGTCCCTTTCCCCCAATATCAAAATATTGGTTTTCCTTCCTGAAAGTCTAGTGAACTAAAATAAAATATTACAAAAAATAAATAAAAGACTTCATATAACAAATAGATACTAAAATGGAGAGATAATTACAGATCTTCAGTCATCCTTCCCTTTCTGATGGGCCTACAGGAAGGCAAACTTGCCAAGAGATGTTAGATTGTGTCTTCTGCACTAGTTCGGCAGACATTCCCCCAACCTTTCCCCTGATTCATAACAACAGTGGAATACTCAATTTGTAAATAATTACAGTTAACAAAATAAGAGTTGTTACAAATTAATCTACAAAATATGACCTCTCTTACATGAAGACTTCATTTTATGGGGTGGAAAAAAATGAAGTTTTGATACATACTAGAAAGAATTTTACATTTTTCTCATGTGTTCTGAGTGAAGGAAAAGTTGCCGTCAGCGGAGGACATGCATCTCGCCCTGCCTATTACTATAGTCTACGACTGTGTACTTGATTGTGGAATTTACAGACATGATTTATTAAATGAGTCTGTATAAATGTCCCAAGCTTCCAATTTCCTGAGCTTTCCTGTCTTTACCTAAGGAGGCAGGAATTGGAGTTATTTATTTATTGTTTTGTTTTGTTTTGTTTTGTTTTTTTTGTGGGGTTTTTTTGTGTGTGTTTAGAGATAGGGTCTCGCTATGCAGTTCAGTCTGGCCTTGAGCTCACTTTGTAGCTCAGGCTGGTCTCAAACTCACAATGGTCCTCCTGGCTCAGCTTTCCAAGTGCTGGGATTACAAGCATGAACCATTACACCCGGTTCACAGTTACATATTTGACAAGACAGGAGTCAAGAAATCTTTGCAATCCATTCCATTATCAACTTACATTGCATTTCCAGTAACTGATCTCTCTGGAAGAACGTCCAAATAAAAACCAGAGTTGGAGAGTAATTAAAGTGATAAAAAGCAGATTGTATTTGAAGAAATGGGTTCAATCACAGTTGTAGCACAGGCAAGCAGGGATATATGAACAAGGATCAAGAAAGGGATGATGATGGAAAATCAGTAACAGCAAATAGCAGGTATAAGAAGGGATTCTGACTAAACTGACTGAATAAGATTTCTAAGATTCTTGCTAAAGATATGCCAAGGCACTCAGACCTCATGTGGGAATGGAGGAGAATTAGAAACTGTCAATTTGGAGGATGATCAGATGTAGAAGATGGAGTATTCCTGCTAAACTGACTTAGCTGGGTTCTTGCCAAAAACCGACTTCATAAATGACTTATGGATGGAACTAGAAGAAGGCTCAGAAGCTAGAATAAAGTTTGGTCCAACTATGATTTTTTTGTCAGAATCCAGTCTAAACTATAAAGGAATGTTATTGAAGAGAATTTAAAAGACCCGAAGAGTAATAGTACTACTAACCAGATAAAGAAACAGACGATCAAATTCTGAGCAATGACATGCTCAATTTCATCTTAGAAGAAGTTCATGTGTAAAAGGAAAAGAATATTGAAATTCTTGCTAAAAATACTCCAAAATTTTTGAAAGTGCAGGTTTAATTTGTTCTAGAAATATGCTTGTAGGGGATTGCAGGCATAATTTGTTCTAGGAACATGCTTGTAATGGAAACCACTTACATATCAAAATGAATTTCTCTATAAGAAATAATGGAAATTCAGGTGATCCATTCTATAACCCAAAAATATTCATATAAAATGATTACAATACTGTAATATATTAAAAATAATAAAGAAAATCCAAAATATAAAGGAACATAAGCAAATTAACCTGCATTTATCTTTGAAAACCTTTGTGACTAATGTGAGGGAGACAAAAGAGAGGAGGGTTATTGTGTAGGATGACTTTCCTTACCAATAATGGAATCACTGTTGACTGATTCTTTTCATGAATGTTTAACAAGCAACATATACAATGACGTTTGGTTTTGTCTCCTTTTGAGAATTTCTCAGAAACGTGACACTGCATTTTCGTTAAACATTTATCACTGTACTACAGCTTTATTCAGGTGGTGCTTTTCTACAAAATTTTGCACCACTTCTATAAATCTGTGTAATCTCATCCAAAGGAGGGAATTCCTCCTTTTTGTTCTCCTCTCCTCCATAAGGTCTTGCTCTTGGGAGAGAACCACCCACAATCCCATAGTGAGAGAAACCTTTGGTTCAGTTGTGATCATGTGACATTTGGCAACAATTTCTGCCTGTATTTCAAGACAACACTTGGTTAACAAGTTAAAATTTATTAAAATGTTTGCTTGTCTTGCAGGATACTCACAACAAAAGTTATTTGTAAGCCAATATTTTACTGTACATTAAAAAATAGACATGGCTATGGTTTGAATGTGTCCTCTAAAGCTTACCTGTTGAAAATTTAATCCCAAATTCATATATTGATGATAGTTGAAAGTGGGCTCTTTGGTAGATAATTAGTGTTAATGGGGTCATGAGAGTGGGCATCCAATGATGAGATTTCAAAGAAGATGAATGGACTTTAGCAAGAACATTCTCTCTCAGCACTCCATGCCCTCCACCAAGTTATCACATAGTATGAAGGCTTTCCTCAGATGTTAACACCTTGACACTGTATTTCCCAGCCTCTAGAAATATAAAAAGTGAATTTCTTTTCTTATAAATGACCCATTGTGTGATACATGTTACAATATAGCAAAAACAAAGGTATATTTTCTAATTAAGCTTAAATATTTTTACGTACTGACTGCATAAACTCAGTGATGCCAGATCTACCTTCCCCACAAAGAATAACTTGGAGGCAACGTGTGCTTATGATATTACTTGTACTCTTAAGTACTTAAGTTGAGAGCACAGAAATTTTAAGTATTTGACATTATCAGAAGAAATGTTAATTGTACAAATTACATAATTGTAATTTGTACAAGTCAAAGTGGTTTAGACCATGACAGAGGGCTTGCTCAAAAGTATTCAGACTAATCAGAAAACAATATGAAAAGAAGAAAATCAAGAAATAGTTTGAGTACTTTCCACATATGTCTTTGGGAAACAAGGGTAGTTGTACCCACCCCCTAGAGATGCCTTTCGATAGATGAATAAGCAAGAAGCCCCACACTGACCTGCATGCAGTGCCCAGATCACTATGCTCAGTGACAGAGGGGGGTCTCCCTGTCATCAGCCTTACTGTCAAAGGAAGTCTTTAAAATGTGAATACCTAATTTTCCCCTGACTTTGACGTATTAACGATTTTTCTGTGGGTAAAGGAATCCCACAGTAAACAGTGCATGCTTCTCACCAGTGTCAACTTACTTCACAGTTCTCATCATTTTTATTGTATATTATTTCTTTTAAGATTGAAATGAAAATTTCCCCATCCCCTCTCAGCAAGACAGGCCTTGACAATTTTTCATTCTGTTTGATAAATATCATGATATGGATCAGCTTTTACTGCACAATATGAACTATTTCATATAATAAAATGTACCATATAGCAATTCCATCACTTTCATTGGATTTGGAAGGGTTTTTAAAATTATTTTTTAGCTACTTGCAAGCAGACATCAATGTGAAAAGTTCCAGTGTTTTAACCAGTAGATTAGAGATGTAAACTGCAACTCTAAAAAGAACTACCTGTATTAACCTTTGTCAAATGTGGATATTAGTTATATTTCTTTCCCTTATAATCAAGAGAACTGTTCAGAGAATTTTGGAAGGTGTAATATAGCATTGCACTTGACATAAAGTCATTGATTCCATTATTTTTTTTACAATATATGATTCATTGATGTATACATTTCAATGTCATGTCATATAAATGACTAATTTGATTAGGCCTAAGTGTTCATGCTTTCAGAAGGGGGACTGCAGTGACTGAAAGACCAGATACATTGCCTGATGTCACCAAGCCAGTGGGAGCCTTGGCTAGGACACTGCACTCCCGGCACCTGGCACTGCTGTCACTGCAGGCGTCTCAGTGGCACCGTGTGGCAGAGCACTCTGGCGGACACTCTGGACAAATGCCAGATCTCTCCTTCCCCACAGAGAATAACTTCTCTTCCAAGGAACTAGAATGTGTGCTTACAATATTGCTCATTCCTCTCTGGCACTCTAAGTACTAATATTAGGAGCACAGAAAATTTAAGTACGTGACACCATCAGAAAATGTGTCAATTGTAGGATACCACTGAGAAATTAAAGCAGGTTTAGACCTAACAGAAGCCTTCCTCAAAGGTATTCTGATTATTCAGAAAATACAAGAAAAATTAGAAATAGTTTGAGCACTATCCATGCATGTCTTTTCCTATCAGGTAATGTGAAGAGCATAGTAGTAAAAATGAATTATGATTCATCTACAGTATTTGGTGCACCTGTTCACTCTCTCTCTGAAATTCTTTCACTTAAATTTTTACTTTGAACCTTCTCTTTCCTCCTTATCAGTTTTATGTCTTTTGTTTTATCCTTACTTCTCCAATTTATAAATTTGGAGTTCCCTGAGATCATCTCATTCATCTCATCCTCTCTCTCTGTCTCTCACTCTGTCTCTTCTTCCCTCCACCCTCCCTCCTTCCTTCCAAACTGCACTCTGTCACTGGGTGATGTCACTTAGTTTCATTACTTCATTTAACACATTTAGCATGAGCTGAAGCTACCCACATGTATTTCTCTAGTAGAAGCCTCTCTCATAAGAATACAGAGTTCAGATGAAGAAAGATGACTGATTTTAGAAGTCATAGTAGACGTCATGGAGTACTTCTGTGCGATTTGGGCTAGTTATAAGTGGTGGAATAGGTTTTTAAATAGAGTGCAAGGATATGTGCCTATATCCTGTTCAAGAGTACACGAAATGAAATAGTTAGGTTTAAATGGAGAATTAGACTAAGACAGCATAGAGAAAATACCTTAGAAATTTGATTAGGAACATTTTGTTGGCAAAATCAAATTCTGATCACAGATACCATCTTTTAAGCATAGCTGCTCACTTCCATAACCTTCATATTCACAAGAGCCCCTTGTTTTGTTCTGGGTTGTTTTGAGAATAGAGTCGGTTCAAACCATTCTCAGGAGGGCTGGAAATTACTGAAAGACTTGAGAGTGAGAAACGCATTCTGCCTGTGGGCTCTAGGTTAATGGTCAAGGTGCTTGTCAGGAAAAAACATTTCCTAGGTTGGGGATATAGCTCAGTGGCACAGCGCCTGCTTGGCAAGCACAAAGTCGCTAGTTTGACTCCCAGTACGAGAAATTTTTTTTTAAAAAAATTAAAAACAAATTTAAAAAGGAACATTTCCTGTGCTCAGCATTTTTATCTGGATAGTGTTGGGAGGGGTCAGAAAACAATATCCCCAAATGGAAGCCACAGAAATGATGTTTCTCTCTGACCTTCTGTTTCCCTGAAGCAAGCCACAAATCTAGAATTTCCCATCCCCAAGGTGGATGATAGAAGCAAAAACACCTTTCCCCAAATCCCGGACATAAGCCCTGGTGCTATTATTCTAACCTGCTCTACTTTCTCTGTCAAAGCTGGTGGTAAAGATGCTCTTGACCTACTTTTGTCTGATAGCTGCACCAGGTAGGAAGTGCCTCATTCCAGAGGGGCCGTGCTCCATATTAGGGAAGAGAACAGTAACACAGATGCAGAATCTGGACTGGTCTTGCCCAGTGTCTCATGCTGCTATCATTGCCTCATACCCATGTTGTGCAATCACAGCAGTCCCTCCTTCATGAAAGGTAAGCATGAAAATCAGACCTTTTCCCATGTATCTTTGGGTCTGCAACATTTAGAGTCACATTAAACTTTGATTAGATACATGTTTTCTGCTTTTCTCTCATTAATCTGTCTTTGTTATAAGAACAGCCAGCCATAACCTCTATGATGGGAGGAGGCAAGACCACCCCTTTTCCACCCCTACAATAACAATACTTATAAATCAGCTATTACTTTGGAGAGAAAAATGCAGTTCAAAATTTATGACTTTCACTACAGTTTTGTACAGGAAAGCAGAGAGAGTGGAATCGAGCCATTTAATCAAAGCTGACATTAATGAGGCAATTGTTCAATGTCATATTACTAATAGGAAATTAATTTGGGATGTTTGTATTTATTTCACAAATTAATTTATGGTTGCACAAAAAGGTCAATCTGTGTAACATGGAAATACAATTTTTTACAGTTTTCTAATAGAAATAGAGATTTGTGTGGTTTGTTTACGGATTCAGTACATGAACTTAGTTATATATCAAGAAATATTTAATTAATGACATAATATTTGAGCCCAGGAACTTGTGCATTCATGGAGCTAAATTCTCAGCCCTTTTTAAAAATTTTGAGGCAGATTCTTATTATGTTATATGAGCTGGCTTCAAACTTGCAATCCTCCTAACCCAGCCTCACAAGAAGCAATTTTATAGACATGCACCACATCTAGCAAATCTTTACATTTCTTATCGTTATCACCTGTAAAGTGTTACTTACTCTACTTCATTAAATTTTGTATGGAATAAAGACACTGGCTTATATGAAACAAAGCACCTGAAGGGTAGAATTTTAGCTACAACTGTCATTTTAAACAGTATCATGTACAGACAGTAGAGCTGATTGTTAAATAGCAACAGAATTGAGTTTTAAGCCTCGTTTTGTCAGGATGACTGATACTGGGAATAGCCCCAACTGGAAGTGAACTGAATGAACTGCGTTGAAGGTTCAGTGCCTTCTCATTGTATTACACTTTGTTGTCAGTAAGCATGTATGTAATGACTATCACTCTTTGTTCCAGAAAGGCACTAGGTCAGATGCATATCCGAGAATACCTAAATGAGATTAGGTAAATAAATTCTTTGAATGAATAACTAAAAAGAATGGATATAGTTTGACATTTTGTACAGTTTGAAACAAAGTTAAATATACCACCAAGATTTATTTTCTTTCTATCTATTGCTGCTTTCTGTAGTATGGATTCATCTTCAGATAGATTTTGCCATCATAATGTCAGGACAATGGCAATAGATTCACAGCCATACCCTGCCAAATGTATTTGAAGAGGAAAGAACATGGTTTTCTTCCGCAGCAGTCCATCAAAGTCCTCATGGTGTTTTATTAGCTGAGATTGGGTCATATTCCTGTCTCTGAACAAATTACTGTGGGCGGGGGAATGCAGTACTCTGGCTGATCTTGCCAGTGTTAGATGAGCATCTCTTCGACCAGAAGTGGAACCAATAGCACTGTAGTGACATAGGCCAAGTACAGCAGGAAGATTGAACCATTGAGGAAAATGGGATTCTATTAAAAAAAAGAGAGAGAGAAACAGAAATGGATTGAAGGAGCAGAAATCAGCAATTGTTACAACAAAGTACTTTGAAATAGTAAAAATTAGTATTGTAAATAAAATACTTGTGTGCTCATTAAGTCTGAACCTAGCATTTTAGATTTACAATGTAAAAGTCTTAGAAAAATAGGTTTCTTCTCCAAAATATATATATATACATATATATACATGTATATATATATGTATATATATATATATTTTGTTTGTTTGTTTTTCTGGTACCAGGAATCGAACTCATGACCTTGCACTTGCCAGGCAGGCACTGCACCTCTGAGCTAAATCCCCAGGCCCTTCACCAAAATATTACCTCTTGTAAAGATGGTGGAAATAAAAGCAAACATGTCAGTGGGCCATCAACAGAAGATATTTGAAAAAGTTTTATTGGAAAACCATAATGTTTTTATTAATGTACATGAAAAATAGTACTAAGATTTTTGAAAAGGGTTAACGACCAAGGTACCTATATAGCAATCTGGGACACCAAATCACTCTCCATAATAAAATCAAATGGTAAAACAACGAATTAAAGATGGATACTTACTGTGGTTAAGGAAGAATTAAGGAATTGGCTAGGGTTGGGATAGAGCACTGACAGAGATATTTAATGAATGTATATGTATATACATATATTCATATACATACATATATTCAAGTGTGCACATTTGTTAATTTTGAGAATACTACAGTCCTGCTGCTGCTGCTGCTTCTGTCACTTCCTGGTTACATTAAGTAATAAGGATTATAGTATCATGCCTAGATTGGATTACCTGTTCTATTAATTAAAAAATGAAGAGTAGGGAGGAAACTCTCAGGCTAAGAAAGGATGGAATACTGTTCCCCTGGATTTCTGTTACAGAGAGCCTCCCAAGAATGGGAACATCTGGGAAGAAAACTATTGATGGTGTTTTCCCTATTGCTGGTATGTTGAACCAGCCAAGGTCACTAAGTAAGACAGAATCACCAACATCTCAACTTCTTTAATAATCAGTTTACTAATCTATAAAATAAGCATGCATTGCTTAACTTTCTGCATGTAGGAATGTTATTGAAATGAATTAACAAGTCATAAAATTAAAAATTAAGGTATTTTGACATATATTGGTCTTCTGATCTGATTTATTTTTGTGCATTGGAAGGCTCTGTATCTTTATAATAAGCAAGAGATGCACGTTTCTATGGGAAAATATGGAGATGCCCATTGTTCTGTTTGGTGGGTTGGATATCTTTGAAGAGTAAACAAAAGAAGAATGGCTAGAATTCTCTCAGCATGTGGAAACTGAGGAGTTCTAAATTACAAAAAAATGAGGGGCTGGGGATTTAGCTCAGCGGCGCCTGCCTAGCAAGCACAAGGTCGTGAGTTCGATTCCTGGTACTAGAAAAAAAACAAAGAAACGCCCCCCCTCAAAAGAGAAAATGATAAATGCTGGAATTTGGCTAAGAAATATGAAATTATGGATTTAAAATTTCTCTAGTTAGCAAAGAATTTTCTCCACGTGAAAGGAAGGAAATTCTAGTGCACCCTAGGGCTATCATTTAAGATTACAAGAAAAATTATCTTTTAATAGAAGATATTTTGTTATTATAGCTCATAAGCTTATTCTACCTTTGACCCTGTATGTGTTTCCCCACACCCAGTTAAGCTTCATATGACAATTCTTAAATTTTTTTTTTGTTTGTTTTAGTTTTTGTCCGGTACCAGGAACCGAACTCATGACCTTGCGCTTGCCAGGCAGGCACTTTGCCGCTGAGCTAAATCCCCAGCCCCCTGACAATTCTTAAATTTTAAAGGGAACAAAAAAAAATAGTTTTCATTAAAAAAATAAAATAAAACCACGTGATTCACAGTAAAACTCTCACACTAAAAAGTGTGCAAGGCCATGGAAAGTCTTCCAGTAAGAAGTTGAAGACTAATATAGATTTCCTGATTATCATTTTCTTTTGCAAATGATAGTCCCTCAACCAAGAAAAAACAGTGAGTGAAGAATTTTTTTCTGGTGATGAATGAGAATGACTCATCAGATCATTTATGTGAAACACTTGATCCAGTCTCCTCAATTTTCTAGCAAGTTGGTCTATTTGTCTTTCTAGTCTAAGGAAATACTAATGTTGTGATGAGGTATGGTCTGAATCTACAATGAATGCTTACTTTAAAAAAAAGAAATATAGTAGAATACACAGTTCCATTCATCTCCCTGAAAATATCCCTCCCTTGCTTTGAACACACTTATCCCATTGTTCTTGCTACTTTCTGAAGCAGTATCAGAAGTCCTCTTTTAAGGATGTCTTTAGTTAAACTCTCATGGCTGCCTTTATGTCTTCAAATGATTGAAAATGTTTCCTTTCAAGGTTATCTTGACTTTGGGGAAGAGTCAGAATATACATGGTGCCAGATCTGGTGAGTAGGGTAGATGAGAACACAGGGTAATGTTTCTCGAGGCTGCCTTTCTGTTGGATAGCTATAGTGGACTGATAACTGGTGGTCAGTTTATAGCTCCCAGCTGAATTAAGTAAGTGTGGTGCTGGGGGTGGGAGGCCCAGCTGGGGATTGTTGCCAGCAGCAAAAGAGGCAGAACTGGAGAAGAACAAAAGCTGTTGGGAGCTAAGAGAGGCTGTTGGGAGCTGGAGAAAGGCTGTTGAAGCTGGTGAAAGTTGTAAGGAGCTGTTGGTTTTTTGGAGGAACTCGTCATACTGGCTTTCCTGATGAATTTGGCTGTTTTCTTCCTGAGGAGCTCGGGACATTGTTCGCGCTGAGAATGGCTTTGGTTCACTTTGGGGGAGTTCTGGTCCTCACTTTGAGCATCGCTTCCTGGCTCCAGAGGGGAAGGTGGTGCACTGCTGGTTTCCTGGAAAGGTTTGTTGCCTTGGCTTCCGTGATGGGAACTCAGCCATCTTGATCATCAGAGGAGCCTCGGGACCTCACTGTCGCTGAGGATGGCTGTGGTACCTTTGTGGGGAGCTCTGGTCCTTCTGAGCATTGCTTCCTGGCTCCAGTGCAGATCCCTCAGCCTGCTAACACAGATCCTTCATCCCACTGGTACAGACTTCCTAGACTGTACCACTGACCTTTGGACCTCTGCAGTGCAGATCCGTGAAACAGGCCTGCATGAGATATTATTATGGGCTCTGGGTCTCCGGGTGGACTCATGCAGGACGTTATCACAGGATCCAGGCCCTCAGCTGGACTCTTGGTCTATAGTGTGTGGACAGATTTCCTGCACTCTTTTGTATATCATTCTTTGCATGACTATTATAAACAATCATAGAAAATATGTGTCCTGTATTATATTGTGCTCCCTTGCAAAAATAAGCCCCAAACCAACATAAAAGCACTGAAAAACATTTTTGGGGTTGGTTTAGGTGGAAACAAAAGAAATAGTTCATCAAGATGTTGAGATGATTGAGAATAGTGGTTTTATTTTATTTTCTTCTTAAACATGCTTTAAAAGAAAGCAACAGGTCATTCAACGTACCAGGTCTCCTTGAAAACTGAAGAAGGGGAAGGAAACGGTAGATTTTTTAAAGTTTATTTATAATATATGTCTCCCTTTCCCAATTCCCAAACAGATAGGAAGTATTGTGAGACAGTTATTCATTTACATACAAAATGATTCCACAAAATAGAAATTGACAATCAAGACAACAGCCATTGCAACTTCTCATGTTAGAAGTTTGTGCTTGATCCGAGCTGAGTTTGTAGTGAAGTGCTGTCAGGGTTGTGGGTTAAATACAAAAACTAGGGAAACCCCTGCTAAAGAATCCCTTGTAAATAACAACCCTGGGTCTAGACTGAAAAAAATACTTATTTTCTTAAGGAAGAAAATATGTGTTGATTGCTGGTACTGCTGTTAGCTATGGAAAAATATATCCTGGCTCAAATAGATGCATAAATGATCTAAAAAATATATAACTGTAGACCAGTTGGTTCTCAAATTGTAGGCTGTGGAACCCAATGTGCCACACTTGTTCAGAGAATCCACAGTGTGAGTTTTTATAATAAAACTAAGTATTTTTACTTTTCATGGTTTGACATTTACAATGACGGTAAAGGAACCATGACAGGAAACAGTGCTGATGTCTTTCTTGTTTTTTTTTTTTTTTTTTTTTTCTGCTGTACCGGGAGTTGAACCCAAGGCCTTCACACTAAACTACATACCCAGCCATTTTTCACTCTTTTTTTCTTTTTTTGAGACAGGGTCTTGCTAAACTGCACAGGCTGGGTTCACATTGCCAGTCCTGCTGACTCAGTCTCCCAGAGTGCTGGGATGATAAACATGCTTCAACATAGCAGTACACAGAACACCAGTAGTTATTTCATTATTGATTATAACATATTTATAGTAATTGCTTCAGTTTTAATATCTAATACATAATAATATATAACCCTATAAAGAAAAGATTTATAGGATTCTTAATAATTTTTAAGAATAGGATACTAAGATCAAAAAACTGGAAATCTACTGCTTTTGAAACATAAGTATACAGGTTTAATAATTTTAAAAGATTTTCAGATTGTTCTGACTATGAGAGAAAGCAATAAAAGTATTTCAATAGGAACATAATGATTGTATACTAGAAGGCCATAATTTATATGGTGAAATAAAGATACATTTATGTTATTTCACAAAATTCCAGGTAGCAACTGCATCAGCAAAAATTGAGTGAACATATTCCAGTTTCTATGTTACTAAATCATATTGAAAAACAGCAAAAATATTACAAGGGTTGGATTTTTATAGTTACTTCCTTTAATACCTAACTCTTATTTTTTGTATGTTTCATATTTTGTATATCATTTATAGTCACTGGAATTTCTGCAGGGAAGCACTTCATCCCTCCTGAAAGGATTCAGACAACTTTTTCCACTTGTGGGAATTTTTTTCCTCTTGGAGGTTCTAGACTTTCTATCTATAACTGTTTCCTATCTATGACTTTTTGGATCCATTTTCCTATGAAATTTGATGATGACCTAGCATGATATTAGAAGCTGTTGACATTCTGAAGCAGATGAGATTAAAACAATATAGGATCTGAGGAAGTTTTCCAGAGTGATAAGACTAGATCTAAACAACAGGCAGGTGTCCGTAAATGGAAAGAAATGTGATGGATTTCCAAATGTGACATGAAGCCACAGGTGAGGAATTACTGTTTGCACTGTTTAGGTGAAAAGGAATAACTTCCACTGGAGAAAAAAGCAAGTTCATAGTAGTGACAAATACCACAAGGATAATAGAATGTAACAGGATGGTTGTCAATTCTGAGACTTAATAATCTCTAATTGCCAAACTGTGCTTTAAATACTAGTATGTAAGCCAGTAGTGAAAGGCAAAATCATTTAAACAACTACATATTACATTTCAATATCTGCATTTTAATAGTTGCATATATATTTTAATGAGTATATTTGTTTTGATTACTATTAGAAACAAATATACCAAGTAGTTATACAGGTTTAATTGTAGTGATATGAAAGTCTATAAATATGCTTCTTGTTAGGAATAAAAGTATAAAATAAAAGTATAAAATAATACTACACATAGAAGGTAGGATATAATAAACAACTTTTATTTGAAAGCTCTTCTTATTAAAAATTTAAAGTTTCAAAAGCAGTTGATAATTTTAACATAGATTTAGTAATTATTTGTATCTCACAAATCTGTGCACTAATGATAATTATAAACAAGACTTTTGAAAAACATTTTAAACTCCAATCTGCAAATCAGTAGAATTATAGTTATATAATAGCTATATATATATAGTTACCAAGTAGAAAAAACGTATCAACAATATCTTTACATGAGTGGACCTTGAGACTTGAAGTTCACTATCTTTCAATAGATCTTTCAGAAAGTCAAAAAGAGCAGTATCTTACAAGCTAATGGAAAAGGTGCTTGAAGACCTTACAAATTACTTAAAACATAATGGTACTAAAGATTATAGAGTAATAAATTTTATGACATATGAGAAAAATGACATATCTAAATTATTATGTTTTATTTAACAAATGCTTTTAAATTTATAACTAAATTTTAAAAATAACTATTATAACTAAATGTATCTCATCATTAAAAAATTTAGAACTCCCTTGAAATACTTTCATTTTGAACTTGGAAAGTGCTTCATATTTGATCAGTTGTAGTACCTGTCTAATGATGCATGACCAAGAAATGACATAGAAGAAGGTCAAACTGACCTGTGAGTTCAAGGCACACATATATCCTATAAGTCATATTGATGAAGTTTTGTGTAACTCCCTAACAATAATAAAATAAGTTAATGGTTATAGAGGTATTTGAAACACTGAATAATAGATGTAAGGTTTGAACTGAGTTTTAGGGTAGTGAAGATTTTTGATAGAAAATGTATTGCAGTATAAGTGAACATCACAAATAGAGTCATACCATTCCTCAAAATTTCTGTTTCAGCTGACTGATAGTAATCCTAATATTTTGTTATCAAAAATATGATAAATGTATTGAGAGTTTACTGTCAAACACCATGCAAAACATATTGGAAAAATGATCCCATTCAATCCATGAAATATCTCTGAGTATTGCTATTGACATAAGAAAGATTAAGTAATGCTCCTGACAGAAAGTAGTAGAACAGTTACCCATGCCTAAGTATATCCTAGTCCACCACCTGATTTCATAAATTGTAGGACTCTTTTGCCTTTATACTTCATTCCATTTAAGTATTTAAGGGAAAAATTGTCCTGAAAAAAATATTTGTGGATTTGAGTTTCAATATACAAAAGAAGATGGGAAATAGTCTAGTGTGAATAAAATATAACTATCGACCATCTATGTGTGGTAGGAGAGTAGCAAATGCATACAATCATACTCAAATTAGTTTACCAACAAACAAGGAAAACATAGCTTTGTCACTGTCAAATCTTTGGAATTTTCTTTCACAAAAGTTTTCTTTCAACTCTTAACAGTCTGTGGACACTGAATTATGGTGATCCACCAAGAGTTCAAGGGATAAACACCCACAGTATATTCTATGGAAGCATGATCTTGATGTAATGGAGCTGTAAATTGCACCTTGTATCAGATATTTAAAATCATAATCCACTTTTAATGTCTATTTCTATGTCTACTACAAGCAAGTAGTTCTAATGTGGTATTAACACCAAAAGATATTGTCTTCTTCTAGAATACTTGCCTGATGTTTTAAGAAAATCTAGGTGATATGCACTAAAATAGGCTGTTTTCCTCCTTCTCTCCAACTTCTCACAGAAGCCCACAAGCTCCATTAGGTAGAACTAGACAAGGCTCAGTTTAAATGTGAATAAAAGTACTTCCCCAACAGCTGTCATCCAGGTTGTGTGGTTCATAACCTCCTCTGTCCATCCTCTGTGCATAAACTGAAAATTATAAATATTTTTACTTGACACAAAAAAGTTTTATTTGCCATTTCATTTGGAAAGTCACATAATTTTTATTAGACTTCAAGTTATTATGCAATAATGTATTTATTTGAAACAGCACAGGCCAGAGAAAATTGGGACCAAATCATATAAAACTTTTCATTTGTTTCTACCTTTGATGTTTCCTTTCTGTTTCTCCTGCATCTTTATTTATCTCCTGTAATTTCTGTCCATGCATCATGGCCCACCTCAGGTACCATTTCCGCTCTGAAGCTCTCCCTGGCCATTTGAGCCCTCAATACCTTCACTTTTCTCTCAATTTTGTTATTGTTATAAGGGATATATACATTTTTTATACAATTAATTCCATTTAGTTACCATATTTTGCATAAGTTTTTATTTTGTCTTATTTTGTTTTCATTTTTTGTTTTACCAAGGCAGAAAGATCTAGAACGAAAGAAGCTGGACTTACAAGTAATTCAAATAAAATAAAGCATCCACAGACTTTCCAGGAAATACAAATTGAGTTCCTGAAATTATTGACAGGTGATTAACCTATGTTTGTTTATACATAACTCTAGGCAGCTATAATTTCTGCTGTTTCCCAATTTATTCTTTTGAGTCCACAGGACCATTAACTTTTCAAGCTTCTAAGAAGTGATCTTGCTTATTCTATGTCTCTCTGGCCAGAAGTTTTAGCAGCAGATATTAAATTTCCGTCTCCACTGTGCCTTGTGTTTAGGGATTTTTGTTTTTATCACTGAAACATTAAGATCCCCCATCAGGGAAACTACGGAACTTTATGCTTGCTCTTAAAAACCATCAATACTAGAGCTTATCTGATTTTCAATTCCCAAGATTCCCCTTTTGAACACTGGTCTTTTAAACTGTTCTTACAAGATTTATTTTCTAGTTCTTGTTTTGTTTTCTGGATTGTCCTATGTTACATAGCACTACCGTCTTCGGTTGCATTGATCTTCTCTTTGTCTAAATCTCTGTCTGTCTGTCTGTCTATATATAAAAGACGTGCCAGATGATGGCCGCAACAGGTTTGAAGTAAGAAGTCATATATACTAAATGTTCACTTTTTTAAAAACAGTGAGTAATCTTGCTGCTGTTATGTGGTGTCTTAGTTATTTTTCTCTCATTGCTGGGACAAAATACCCAACATCCAAAATTAAGGAAGGAAAGGTCTATTTAGCTCAGTTTGTGGAGGTTTCAGCCCATACTCACCTAGCTACAAGGCAGAGAGGCACATGGCAGAGAACAACAGTTCGTGGCAGCAGACAACAGCAAAAGCAACAAGAGCAAAAAGGAGGAGCAGCAAGCAAGCCTCTTTCCCTCTTTTAAATTATATGCAAATTTCTCACCCCAGGGCAGGTGTACCACTCATACCCATAATCCCAGCATTGGACCATGTCTCAATCACAAACTCTAGAAGGGAGGACTTCTGGACACAAACTGTAATATGTTGTATACTAATTCCATTAGACAGAGTGAAGTTATGTATCCTATGACACAGGAATAGAAGTGCATTAGTTGCTCAATAAATATACATGCTCAAAATATATAAACAATAACTCCCAGTAATTTGTAATCTATAGGAGCAAGGAATAATTTTTAAGAAGCTCAATTTAATTTTTGGTGAATGTGTGCTTGAATGGCTGTTCCAGATTCCTGAGTCTAATCCATTCTTTGAATCTAGATAAATAAACATTGAGCAGACAAACTACATATTTTGACTGCTTTAAAAGATTCTGAACAGTTGATGCTTTTCCAAAACTTGAAACTAATGCTTGGTGTGTATTCAAGGTATTACTGGAAATACTTATTTTATTCATTATGGAAGAAAAACTTGCTTGTTAAGATAAAAAATATGCTACAAGGAAAACAATGCAAAACAGAAGAAAAATTATCTGTTGCTGCACAACCAAAAGTTAAATTGCAGATCACTGTCATGTCTAGTTGTATCCCGTTAGCTCATTACTTGCTACTAAAACTGCATGGATTCATTGAAATGTGCATAACTCCCCTTCTCCTATCCTTCTTCGATTAACAAAATATGCACTGTGTTAATGAGTACAGTAATTGTCCCTTCTCCATGGCTTTATTTTCCATAGTTTTAATTACATTTGGCCCAAAAATGTTAATTGGACAATTCCAGAAGTGAATAACTCATAAATACTGAAATTTCATACTGCCCTTTTCCACCCTGCCTGGGACATTAATGGGCCCCTTGTCCAGTGTACACACAGTATTTACACTACCTTCGTTAGGTATTTAGTGACTGTCTTCATTATCAGATAGGCAGTGTTTATGTTCAAGTAACCCTTGTTAGACTAGTTCTCCATCACAATGTCTATGTCACTCATCTCATTTCATCCCATCATGTGGACATCATATAATCTAGTTAGCAGGAATCTGAGTCTTGATGAACTAAGGAATGGTTGGCTTTTCATTACCTTAGGCCTTGCATCTTTGTGGCCTTCATGAAAAACTTCACTCAAGACGCAGAGGCTATTAGGGATATGGGCAGAATTTTTCATAAGTTAGATATGTACAAAGCCAAGCTTTCAAGTGAAGAGGTGGGCAGTGCCATAAAGGCAGCTGCAACGTGTGGAAGTTCGGATTCATTTGTATGTGCCCACTACTGGGGTATGGCGAACTAGCATAAATATAATGCTTATCACCATTTTGCTTAGAATTTACTTAGCAATTGCAAAATGTCTTTTTCTATCATTTTTTAAATGGCCAGTTTTTCCTCGGGGTTTTAATCATGTAAGAATCTTACAAAAGATAAGTTCTCAATTTAAATCAGGTCCTAGCCTAAGGCAGGATGTCTTCAAAGAACATTTCCCTTCCTGATAGCATTGAGGTATAGCATATCACAGCTGGGAATGCAGTTTGCCTTCTTCCGGAGTTAGATGACCAGGTGCAAAGTATCAGAAAGAAAGTGTACAACGTGTAACCCTAAAATGTCTTCACGCTCTATGGGATTGCTTTTGGTCTGAGACCTAAGAAATGCCTAGGTTGGACTTGCTCTTTTCATCAGGTCCAATGTCTAACTGCTTGCCTAAAAATCTCCCATCATCTCATAAAATGGACAAGCACCCTAAATAAGATTTTGAGAGCGTGACAGAAACCACACCTATATAACTTTTATTATATTACATTGTTATATTTCTCTAATTTTATCATCAGGTCATATCATTAATCTCTTGCTATGCATTACTTACAAATTAAACTTTATCATAGCTAGATATGTATGGAGAAAAATCAGTACACGTGCAAATGAATATCCCTGGCTTCAGGCCATCACTGGGAGTCCCAGTGGTAGTGAGGACCCCTAACTTAAAATCAGTTGTCAAGACAGGTGAGTCAAGAGAACAGAAATCTCAGAATTGCAGAACTAACACATATGCACTAGCATTTTTGTGCAAGCCATTAATATCAGTATCCCATTCAATCCTATCATTCCTCTGGGTTCTGATACCTAAAATTCATGAGGAATTTAGTGACAGATGTTTGGAGCATAGACTTGACCTTCAGAATAGCTGCTGCTGAGGCTTCCAGGGAGAGATCTGAGAGGCTGCTATGGGCGGGTGGCCAGGCAGAACAAACACAAGGAAAGGTTCACAGGTTTTCTCCCTCTTGCTTTCAGTAGAGAGAAGGCACAAGTTTCCATCTGTCTTTTTCAGTATTACGAAGAAAAACATTCTTCAAGAGATTATGCTTCTCATCTAGAAATCTAAGCAGAATTTTCAAATACATGGAAAAAAAATTTTTAAATGCTGAAATGAGAAGGAATATCAGAAAGCTGTATAATTTAAGGATTGATTTTTGTTATTCTCCACATAGCAGAATAAATAAAAATAGAAATTTTCAAAGTCAGCTATTTTGCATTCTTTTTAGTGGATGTTGACTTCTTTTATGTTTATCTTTTTTTTTTTCTTTTTTGTTTTTTTCTTTTTAAGACAGGTTCTCCCTATGCAGTTGAGTTTTATGTTTATCTTGTTTCAGTATATTTTGTTTTTCCAGCTGGAAAGTACTTTAGTGAGGTAGGCAGGAAAGCATAATGACTTGATCATCCCTGTTGGTCAGCTACTTATGGGAAATAACTTTGAGCAAAATATTAATGCTCTGTGCTTCAGTCCCTTCATATAAAAATAGGGACAATAATAGTACCACCTAAAGGTGTGAGAATTTTACTTCATACAGAGGTCATTTAGAACTTTTTAACAACAGCATCATACTCAAAATTTCTGGACTATTTTTAAGGATCAGCATGTAGTTCAATTAGGTATTTACCCATTTCATGGGGGTGGAATCCAAGGTACATAGATATTGCTCAAGGTCACATAGAGGCAAAATGAGAATCGCTTTTTGTGCCATGTTGCCTTTGAGTTTACAGAGGTATTAACTAATGATCTTTCATATAGGTCACCCCTATATCACATTTTCTTCTTTCATAAGACCTCTGCTAGCCTTACTTTTTCAATAATGCTTTTGTGCATTTTTAAAATTTCTATTTACTGAACAGATTGTGAGCTCTGTGGGATGAAAACTATATTTATATTTTACCACATTTTTCATAGTCCCTGCTATGATGTTGTAAAAGAAAAATTACACAGGGCATTTTTTAGAAAGAAAAAGAATATTTTATTCAAGACCACATATCACAGTAGGGATTAAGACAATTTCTACTACTTGCAATAGAATAAGATTGAACTTTGTTCTGCAACAAAGTTAGGGGTATTTTTTGACACTAGAGTTATCTAGTGCAAAAATATAAGGAGATGATAAGTTGAAACTTTGTCAGTATCGTTAGGCCTTGTATGTTTCCCTATTACCATTTATATACTTATTAATTTTTAACTTTATGAGATGAATATGCTAATCATTTTGATTTGTTCATTACATATTTATGCATGTATCAAATAACTGTCACTATTTAAATTAAGTTCCTACACTTCCATAGAAATGGAGACACAGTATACTGTTGTCTTTGATGGTTGTATTGTAAATGGCTGGCTTGCAAGTTCTTGAGTAGGACATTTCTGAGTTGTAGAATATTTACATCTCAAAGGAACAGAGAAAGAATTTATATGTACAAGGTTTCTAAAGTACATTCTATAAGAAAAAAGAAATAAGGAGCCTGTAGGCAGAAAGAAGCTAGACTGAAGTTTAGTCAACTTGAGTGGATATTACCATAGCCTTGGTCAATATGAAAACCATGGTGTCATACACTACCAAAACCAATCTCAAGCTGGTCCTGGTGTACACGTCTGCCGTGCAGCACTCTGGCACACTGAGGCAGCAGAATCACAAGTTCCAGCCCAGCCTGGGAAATTTACCAATGTAGTGAGACCCTATTAAAAAGAAGCAAGGGGCTGTGGCACAGTGCCTGCCTAAAAAGAAGCAAGAGTTGAAGATGTAGGTCTATGGAAGGTACTAGGTTCAATTCCTAGTACCAAAAAAAAAAAAAAAAAAAAAAAAAAATCCCAGTCATTTTTATTTGTACGATTTGTGTTGATTCAATTAAAATTTGATTTGGAGGGAGGGAAGGGCTTATAGGGTTGCACAGAGGAGTCAAAAAGTGTTAATCATAAATCAATGAGTTTAATGAACCATAATCAGTCTCAACCAGGGAAAATTTTCATTTCTGTGGCTGACAAGCATTCACGAGTATCACCACTCCTGTGTACATACTTACTTTGCCTAGTGTTTGCTTGGCATGCTCAAGAGTGTTAAAATGCTCACTCACAATGCCTAAGAAAAATACATAAATAAGGCAGAGGCCACGCACATTAGAAATTTGAAATGTTTCAATGCACATGAACCCTAGCACCTAACTCTAAGAAGAGTTATTGACACCACACAGATGGTAACAAAGGTAGTAAGATGGCACGAAAATCAGAAAAGGAGGACGACATAGATTAGAATGTCCTCTAAAAGTGGCAGATAACTTGGGCTGTCATTTTTCTCTCAGTGTATATTTTAAGTGTTTATTAGGAGAAGGTCCTTGTTAAGTGTCATTTTTATATTTGGGACATTTATACTAAAAATATTTCTTAGAGCTAGGGTGTATACATTAGCGATAACAAGTTAGATCTTTTATGGAGTTAAAGAAGAGAAGAAATGACTGACAGTAAGATTTCCAAGGGTTAACTAAAATTATCTGTTCTCTTAATTGATGGCAAGTCACCATCTGGAGCTGCCATATTTTCTGTAAAGATTGTTTTTTTTCTTTGCAGGCACTATAAGAAAGGGAATGAACATATGATTCTTGTTCTGATTGCAGAAGGGAGTAGTCCAGACCGACTTAACTGAGGGAGTTAAAGATATGACGGTAGATAATGTGTGTGCCTCAATGATTTTGCTTTGCTCTAACAGCAAAGCAGCCAGCCACAGGCACCATGGAAGTGGCAGAGTCCCTGATGGGACAGACAAAAGCTTTTTATCCAGAAGCCAATTTTGAAGTGTGTATCAGTAAAAGAGATTGTAGAAAAAGTTAGAATCAGCATAGTGTCACAGTTTCTTATTCATTATCATTTTATGAAACATATATTTATATGCTCATGATAACATTTTATTTTCTGGGAACCAGCTGTAAAATTCATATGAGCCATAAGTTATATTTTAATGCCTATATATTAAACTCAAGAATTTGATACTGCTTCTACACTCTAGCTTAAATATGTAGTGAATAAATCTTCCAATACTCACACAGTTACCAGATTCTAGTGCTTATCAGAGGGTATAGAAATAAAAAAAATAGGAGAAAACAATCAGCCTCTTCAATGAGATAAACCAAAAATAAATAAATAAATTTTTGCTAATGGCAATTTCCACCGATAAAATAGGACTATGGATTGACATGTTTCTAAATTAAATTAATGATCATAGGTGATGTTTACCTAAAGGAAAATGGGATTATTGCTATTGAATTCCATCCTATTTAATCTCATCTTCTTTGACCTTTCAGCAACATTTGATACAGTAAACTACTCTTTTACACTTGAAGCTAGATATGTTCTTCACTTGGCTTCCAGGATTCTCTGTTTCCGAGGTTGTCTTTTGAGTTTCCCTACCCACTGAACTTCATGTTTTTGTCTCATCTCAGTAATGAGCGCACAGTGCATCCAATTGATCAGTCCCATTAACTGGAATGTTCTTGCCACCTTTCTTTAAACCTCTACTGTTTGTGGCCAAAGTGGGTCCTGAATCTGGTCATTTTTCTCCACCTCTTCTGTTACTACTCTAATTCAGTACACTGTCATATCCTTCTCAGTCTACTTCAATAAATCCATGTTTTTCTTCTACTATTGACCCACTAAAGTCTATTCTACATATACAGTATGCTGATGCTGTCTGAAAATTTAACTCGAATAATATCATTCCCCTTAATCCCATCCTTATGACATTTTATCATACTGAAACTCTTGCATAGGCCATTCATGTGTTTTCCTTTTTTTTTCTTCTTCAATAAACAAAAGTGTGAGAGGTAGGGTCAGAACTATTAGATTTGAATCTAAACTCTACTGTAAAATTTCTGCAAACTGTTCTCTGAGCTACAATACCCTTTTCCATAAGAAGTATGACACAATTACTATTTCATGAAGTATCATATGAGAAGTAAATAAAATATGTGATGAGAATGTTTTCTCTTTTGGTGGTACTGGGAATTGAATCCACGGCCTTCACAATGAGCTGGAATGTTCCTGGACACAGCCCACCCCCCTTTTAAGATAGAATTTCAGTAAATCACTCAGTTTCACAGCTTGAGCTTCAGTTTGCAATCTTCTTGCATTACGATTCTACTTAAACCTGTCATTTTCATGTGCGATTTTCAATGAAGCCATTGTGAGTATGTTTAAGTACTCAATAAAAGTTAGAGATCAGTGATGATGACCATGTTAATGTCACTTTCTTGAGTTCCTGAGGCCTGTGAAGAAAGGGATTGGATTTAATCTCACATATTCTGTATCCATAAACAACAGTCAACATACAACAATGCATCAGTAAATAATTACTGAAAAAATTAAAGTGAGTAAATGAATATAGTAAAAATTATCCTCAGATATTTTTGTCCAATGAATATACTTCTATTCAAGTAGTTATCCATGTGTATTTGCCTAAAACTTGATAAAATCTTTCTTCAGAATATTTTTTCCCTTATACTGTGTCTTTCCTCTGTGTTAGCACCATTTTCCTGACTGAAATGCTACACCTATCTCTATTTTTTTTTTTACAAAACTTAGTCCAACTTACTTTTGAACTTTTAAAGCCCCTTTCATGTTTCCTTCACAGTAATTTATTTTACACAGACACACACACACACACACACACACACACACTTGTGTACACATACAATCATCCCTTCATATCTGAAGGATATTGGTATTTGTACTCCCCTTACCAAAAACACTTAAATGTGGAGATGGTCACTCTCTATTATAAACTGACAAGATTAGCATATAACCTATGCATATCTTCCCATAGTTTTAAAATCATCTTTATATTACAGTTCCTAATAATATGCATATCCTACATAAGCAATTATATTGTTTAGGGAGTGATGAAGAGAAAAACATACATGATCAGTAGAGGTGCATTTTTGATATTTATATTCCATGGTTTCTGAGTTCACATATATATTTCTCCCTTCAGAATAGCATGGGAAAATATAGCACAGAGTAAATTCATTTTACTCTTTAGCTGCAAGGAATCTGTTTGGGTCCAATCCACTGTTTACTAGTAAGATGGTGTGACATTCATTCGTGCTACCCCTAAAATATGCCTGCCTCTCTGACTTCTCAACACACAGACTTGTCCTTCATGTTTTTTTCTATGCTTGTGTGAAGTCATGATTGATTCCAGACAGTGAATTATAAATGTGATGACGTGTGTCACTTCTGGGTCAAAGCCTTTAATTGCTGCCATGACCCTTCTGGAGCTCTTTTCTCTCTAACACGGTGACTGGCCTTACTCAACATGGTGATCATTTCAAAGCTTTTATAGGTCCAGAAAGCAAAGCCCTCAGCCTGTCTGTTATAAAGAGTGCATATATATAAACATCCGGAGGAAGGCAGAATAAAAATGAATGAAGATGTGTTACATACATTTACCTACTCCCTAAGATGAATGGAAACTTCATTTACAGCAAACATGAACACAATAATTTTTAACTGTAGTAAATTTCACACAAAATTCTTAAAAAATGAAATAAACGTCTGTCATGTGGCACCACTCAGATCTTAGAACCTTTGCCATTTCAACACAGTCTAGCCTATCCCGAATGACAAATCAGCTTAGCCTTTCAACAAAATCATCATTTTCCAATCCTTTAATTATTTTGCATTGAGAAAAAATAAGTGATGACATGGTAAGTTCTTGCTCAAAAATGTAATACAATATTAAGTCTCAATCTCTATTTTCATACTGTTGACTTATAGGGTGTCATCCTTTTGCATATACAGTATCATTGTTAGCAAATAGATATGGTCATGGTGGTGCTTGTACTTCTGATGCTACATATTGCAAATCATGAAATTTTAGAATGTAATATAAGCATCTCATTCAAAAATATTTTCATTGTTGGGATTTTTTGTCTTTTTGAGACTGGGTCTCGCTATGCAGTTTAGGCTGGTATTGAGCCCACTCTGTATCCCAGGATGGTCTTGAATGCACAACAAGCATCCTGCCTCAGCTTCCCAAGTGCTGGGATTATAGATGTGCAGCACCACACCCAAAAAATGTTTTAATTGGAAGAAACTAAAAATTAGATATATAATATTTCATGGTAATATTGATATTTAAATGAATAAATGATCTGATGTGGGCTATTTTCCATGGTGTTAAATCATTTGTTTGACTTGGTTTTTAAAATTTCTAATCAATCTGAACACTTGACATTATGCAGAGAAAATGTCCACCTACCTTATGGGCCAGATATCTCTGTGCCACATAAATCTTGTGTGAGGAAAAAATAATACTATTGTGTCTATTCTGTATTATGTCATGGCTGAACACAAGTTTTTCTAACAGAAAGTAGAATGATACTATCCAATCAGACAGGGAGGCAGTATGCAAGTCTCCAAGAAAAAGGTGAGGAAAACTTTCTAGGTTCTGAATGATGTTCTTACCACAGACAAATTATTAGGGACTGTCTTTTTAAAAAGATCCAATTTAGTTTTCCCTGCAGTTAGAAGGAGAATAAAAGAGATAGGAAAAAAGAAGCAAAGGAAGTCAAAGTAATGCAAAGGGATGTAATTCAAAGGAAAGGAAAAAGAAAGAAACCATCACTTAGTGATCTGTTTTTTTGTCTCCTCTTCTATCATTTCAGATAAGTCAGGTGTTTGGGTTTTGATTTACTCCTTATTGATGCCCTGTGGATCAGCTTTGTGGGAGTTAGAAATTTTTTGAAACATTCTCT
>NW_004955402.1:28703818-28761396 GCF_000276665.1 Chinchilla lanigera | reverse complement strand
TCTCTCCCTGCTGAGTTATGCAGGACAACTATACCAGAAACACTCCGTTGGCAGTATGGGAATCTATTCAGTAAGTGTCTGCTTTTCAGAGGTGCACTCTCAGTTTTACTAACTGCAGAACTTTCTTTCTGTCTCAAGGTGTAAGTCTACCTTATGCCCTCTTTTTGACTGTCTCTTGTAGCCATCGCCTACTGAGCTGCTGTGGAAATATAGTTTTGTGGTTTTTCTGTAGCTCAATCTTAAAACAACCCCTTCCCAAAATGGTATCTGATTGCACCCTCTCAAATATGGCAGACAATGGACTGTATTTCCCTCCAACTGCAGCCTGCCTTGATGGAGCAGTCACTTCCAGACTGAAATCCCATGTTGTTTCCACAGTTGACAGTAGCCTTGGGGTTTTCCTGAGGCTAGCACTGCTGGCCAGGTCTGTTGTTATTCCCTCAGGCTACTGAACCTCTCCAGGCTTACACTGGGTTGGAAGAGACAAGTTTCTACAATGTGAACTGCTGAACTGGACCACCAGGACATAAAAATTCTGAATAATCCAATAACAGCTAATGAATTTGAAGCAATAATAAAAAATCTACCATCAAAGAAAATCTCAGAGCCTGATGGATTCACTTATGAATTCTACAAAAACTAAAAAGAAGATTTGTTACCAATACTTCTCTAACTCTTTAATGAGATTGAAATAAAGGAGTGTTCTCAGAATAATTCCTTGAAGACAGTATTACTCTGATCCTGAAACAATAACCTAACTAAGGAAAATCAAACTAGAGTCCAGCCTCTTTAGTGAACACAAACACAGAAGTCCTCATAAAAATACTGACAAAAAGAATGCAACAAATGAAAACATCATATACCATGACCAAGTAGGCTTCATCTCAGAGATGTAGGCTTCATCCCAATATATGTAAATCAATAGATGTAGTACCTCATGTAAACACAAGAAAGAACAAAAATCACATGATCATCTCAAAAGATACAGCAAAAGTCTTTGACAAAATATAACATCCATTCATAATAAAAAGAAACCTTGATTAAAATAGATATAGAATGGCCTTATCTCAATCTGGTAAAAGCTACTTAAGAAAAACCTACAGTCAACATCATAGTAAGTGGGGAAAAATCTAAAACTTATCTTCTAAAATCAGGAACAAGGGGCTGGGGATTTAGTTCAGCAGCACAACACCTGTCCGGCAAGCACAAGGTCATGAGTTCAATTCCTGGTACTGGAAAAAAATAACAAAAAAAAATGGAAAAATAAAAATAAATAAAATCAGGAACACAACAAGAATGTCCACTAAGTACAGCACTCCTGTACTTTATAAACTCAAAACATTAGCCAGAACAATCAGGCAAAAGAGGAAAAAAAAAAAATATATATATATATATATATATATGGGAGGAGTCAAACCATCAGTATTTGCAGTTTACATGAACTTTTACATAGAAGACCCAAAAAATTCTGCCAAAACATCTATAATTAATAAACAAATTCAGCAATGCATCAGCATATAAAATCAATACATGAAATCCAATAATATTCCTATATACCAGTAATGAACCTACCAAGAAAGAAATTAGGAACACAATGCCATTCACAAAAACATCAGAAAAAAATAAATATTTAGGAATTAACCTAAAAAGGAAGTGAATGATCACTACAAATGAAACATGGTACTCTGAAAAAGAAGATGAAAGAGGACATTAGAAAATGGAAAGAATTTCTTGTTACTGTGTAGGAGAAAGTGATACTATCAAAGTGGCTATACTCTCAAAACTAATAAGTAGATTTAATGCAATCTTAATCAAAATAGCAACAGCATGCCTCATAGGACTAGAGAGAAAAGTCCTAAAGTTCATATGGAGCCTGAAAAAATCCATTACAGCAAAGCGATCCTGTATAAGAGTAGGAGGCATCAAACTATTGGATATAAAGTGATATATTTTTTTTTTTTTTTTTGGTTTTTCTCCGGTACTGGGAATCGAACTCACGACCTTGCACTTGCCAGGCAGGTGCTTTGCCACTGAGCTAAATCCCCAGCCCCAATATAAAGTGATATTAAAAAGCTACAGTAATAAGAACAGTATGGTATTTAATGTATATAAGTTTGAAAATGCCCATAATTTTGTTTGAAAGCAAAACTGGGTTCTAATGACACTAATTAATTTCTTTTCACAACACTGGCAGAACTGTAAATTCCAGTGTTCTCATTCATGCCGGGTCCAACTTTTTCTGTAGAGTCTTTAGTGCAGGATTTAAAAGTTAGAGGAGGGGCTGGGGATTTAGCTCAGCGGCAAAGCACTTGCCTGGCAAGTGCAAAGTCGTGAGTTCGGTTCCTGGTACCAGAGAAAAACCAAAAAAATAAAAATAAAAATAAAAATAAAAGTTAGAGGAAAAAATAACTTAAATGAGAGAGGGTGATAGATTTCTGCAAGCCATTTGAAGTAATTAATATTTTAATGAATGAACCATTGGAACTACCGAGCTTATAGAGTATAAGTGGATGTGGGAAGTATAGTTAATATCAACACTTCTATCATCTCTCTGTGTAGTTATTACATCATTTCTTTAACTTACTTGACTGAATACATTCAAATTTTTATATTCAACAGTGCTTCATGTAATTATACTTTATAACATTGATCATAGTTGCTTTTTATATTAACTTAAAAAAACTACTATATAATTTACTGCTATCATATAGTCTCACTGAGGGCAAAGACTATATTTGATCTTTGTCAGCCAGCATGTAATACAAACCTGGTCTTAAATCAAATATTTAAAACATTTTGTTTAAAGGAGGGCATGGGGCTCAGGGGTATAACTCAGTAGCAAAGTCCCTTCCTGGCAAGAATGATTTCCTGAGTTTGATTCCCCATATCCAAAATAAATAAGTAAAGGAGGGCATATTTCAGTCTGTTGATCTCCATCAGGGGTAACTACTGAAGCTCACTACTGTTAATAGCTTAGCTTGCCACACCCAAGATCTAGAACAGAAGGTATTTTCCTATTCATCAGTTTATAATCCTAATGTTCTGACTTTAAATTGTTTCCTAAACCTACTGCTCCATTTCTATCATGTATTCCAAGCATACACAAAAAGCTTGCTTCCATTGCTCTTAGTTTGTATTCATTTCCTTTCAATCTGATGCTTTCAGTGACTCGGAGACATAAGTTCTATATCAAATCTCATGATCAGTTCATAAATATCAGGAGTTTTAAAGGCTTTTATATTATTTGCATGGACAGAAATATTTATTAGGTAGACACCAGTATTTAGTCTTTGCTTTGCATGGAAGGGGGTTAGAAGCAATTTTACTTTTCCTTGGGTGAGTAGATATTTACAAGGTGTAAAGAAATCAGTTTTTTTTTTTTAAATAAAGTTTGTCTCTGCCTAGAGGATAAGTTCTTTCAAACTGGAGAACCTTTTTTTTTATTTGTTTGTTTGTTTTTTTCACATAGAGTCTTGCAGTGTAGTTAAGGCTGTATATGAACTCATTATGTTGCCTCAGTTTGCCTTGAACCCACAGTTACCCTCCTTGCCTCAGCTTCCTGAGTGCTGCAATGACAAGCATATCCCACCACACCCAGCTGGAGAAGAGTTTTAAATATATATAATTCTGGTTTCCATTTCTGAGCCTTCTTCCAGCCCCATGGTTCTGTATGGTCTCTAGATTTATTTTTTCAGCAATATGTATAAAGAACTTTACAAAAGTAATAGAAAGCATCATTTCCAAAAACAATAGCCATCTTCTTTTTCAAGTACATGGGTAGTGGCTTTGAACAGTCTGATTTTTCTGGTAGTGCTCCCATTCAAAAGCCTATCACAAACTGCTTCATTAGAAAAAAAGATATTTTTGTATTGCTCAAGAAATTTCAAAGAATTTAGGAACAAAGCTCAAAGGCCAAGCATTATAATTAAAAAAAGGAACTAGAACTTTTGCTATTGAGGAAATTGAAAGAGTTTTAGGGGCTCTGTGTCTTGAACTGGGAGCAGAGATTAAATACATTTATTTGTTTATTTCACAATATCATAAGCAGAGTCCAAGACTTCTAGAAGGCCTAGAAATTTGACATATGAATGTGTTAAAACACACACACACACATACACACACACAAAAAAAAAGTTAGAAAATTAAGGAGGGTGTTGAGGGAAATCTTACAGTTGAGCAAGAGGTTCATGTTTGAAATGGAAGAAAGTAAATTCAGGGAGAAGATGTTGGTACGTGATAGATGAAAAGATTCTGCATGTGAAGACAAAGCACAAGTTTGCATCTATCCACAGCATTTTCCACATCCAAAGGAAGTGACTTCAGGAGTTGATTCTGTGGAAAGAGGAAACAGTATATCACTTCAGAGTCACATCAACACCGAACATGGTGTTAGAAAACTTGGGGCTTTGTGGTAGCTCTGTTGTAAATCTGCTGTGTGACCATGAGTGAGTCAGTTCATTTTTACAGATCCCAAGTGCTGTCACTGAATAACTAACTTCCAGCTTCCCTTTGGTCCCTAAATTTTTATCCAGCCTCCTTCTTGGAAACTCAAGAAGCAACATTTAGTTCCTTCTATCATCACTATTTAGTGACCCTATTATAACTGTTTATGTCTTTATGGTTTTACAGTAAATATTATACAGACACAGCACACAGGGACTGACAGCAACCAAAAAGGCTACAAAGGACAATGTACCAATTTTTCTTGTCTGTGTTTCACTTAAAAGGTTAAGGCAGTATTTTTTTTTGTACAACTATATTACTCATTTCTGAGGGAGGATTTATTTCTGGTAAATGCTTAACCTAGTCTAAGTTTTACCATTTGTCATAGACCATTTCAGAGTCCTATCTTCAAGAAGTTGTGCTGAGCTTTCATGGAGCTAGAATGAGACAGAAGCCAAGGGGAAGAAATGTTAATTCTCTTGTCTCATTCTCTCCTTGCCCCTCGCATCATCCTTCTCTTGCGGTTGAAGTTACATGAATATGTGTGTGCAGTAGTGAAGAGGTATGGAGATAGCATTGTTATCTGTTTCTGCCCTGATAGGAAGCTCTGCCTCTACATCATTGTGACTTCTTTGTTCACTACCACACCAGCTTGTCTTTGACATTAACACCTGCTTGAGCTATCTGTGCTATATTATAATGCAATTCAGTGGCTGGGGCGGAGGGGCGGTCCAAAAGATTACAAATGCTAACCGTGCAGATCCCTTGGGTTGGTTTCACTTTCATCCTTTGTTCATCTAGTTATCTCTCCTTTCTCCCCAGACATTGCTCCTTCACACTTGGTGCAATCTCTGGTTGGACAGCCAGAAATTTTATTCTCTCCAAAGCTAACCTACACCATATGAAACCTAAAAATCATAGCCAAGGCTGCTTTAGATCTGTGGGAACCTCAACTGTAGTCTTCCAACTCACTGTGGCACTGTACCCTTTCTCTAAGTTTCATTTCTCCAAGTCCAGTGAACTTAGATACTGGGACTTAACATGCAGTTCAGAAAATATCCAGTCACCATCTAGGAAATAAGAAGCCTTTCTTACAGTCATTATGTTCTGTAAGCAGTCACAGATATAGTACCTCTCGGAATCTCAATAGATGGGAAAGAAACATGACAGTAGCCTGCTCACTAATAACTGGTATGCCAAAAATATTTCTATTTTTTTTCTTTTAGACTCTTTTAAAACAGTTATGTTTTAAATGATAGCTAACTAGTTCTTGCAATTTAATGCAAAATGTGATCAAGCACCAATTAGGATCCCATTAAACTTGGCCATTTGAAATTTTTCTTCTTTGCTGTTAGCTATGGAGTCTTTCCAAAGTAATTCCTATAGCAATTTGCAAACCAAGGGGACTAGAAAGGAGTTTCAGATGATGTTTGACATCTTTGTGTAATATTACTGAAATAATAAAAGTAACATGTACATGAGCTAGAACCCATTCAATTGTTATATAACTTCACATATGCTAGTTTAAACAAACACAAAAATAACCAAGAAAAAGATATTGCCTTCTATAACTTGTCATCCCAACTGAATTGGCTTCAAGGATAATTAGATTTAAAGTCCCTAACAATATCATCAGAATATTTCTTTCTTTTTTTTTTTTTTTTTACTTTTCTATTGACTTTACTTTTACGGAGACACATACATTGCAAAGGCAGTCCCTCCTGTCAAGAAACATTAGTGTTTCCAAGCGTGCTAGCAAAATTTCCAGAGAATAAACTCCATAATCCTGCTTAAATCACACAGTAACCTCACAACAAACACCTGCATAGAGAGAGAAGTGCACTCTGATAGCGGTGTTTGGGGTACTTGTGCATTTTAGAGACCAATAGAGAATCAGTCCTATAAAAGCCATCAAACTGAGAAAGGAAAAAGGTTAAGTGTCTTATGAAACACTGAAATATTATATCGAAAAGGGAGACAAAGCCTTCTAGGGTGGCAAAAATAAGAAACGTCTATCACTAAAATATCTACAGAATGCAATATAACCAATTTTCAATTAAAAAATAGCTTATTCACCAAAACCGGATATTTGGAAATTAAGTAACAGGGAGTCAGTGAATAGTATTAGAGGTTGAACAAAATCACATATGAATTTTAGAATTTTATTGCTGTCCAGTATTTCACTTTTCTTTCTATTCTTTAATTCAAGTGATCTTTGGAAGCCATTCATTAAAACCTACGTTTTCTTGGTAACTAATTATGCTAAACTCTCCTAAAACTCCAGCCACTGGGGTTGTGCAAAGTGCTTCCGAAAAGTTATTTTACCTGTCCTAAAATAAGGTATCCATGGAAACCTTGAACATTTAATGTCTAGTGTTTGGCTGACTTAGGTACCCAGAAGGCAATTTATTGCTAGGTTACTTCAAGACCAGCACTTAGGCTTGAAATCTGGATTTGGACAATATTGTTAATGATAATTCTCCACATAATTCTATCTTGTCTAACCCCAGTATCATTTTGACAAACTCATTCACAAAAGTAAACATACAAATTCAACTAGATTAGCTAGAGAGTGAGGAGCAGAAATCTGTAAGTCAACAACATGGAATAATCATTACATTTTCTAATCCTCATGAGATTGTATACATATACATACACATACCATACACAATAGTATTCAAATTTTACTATACAATAGTATAGTATACAGTAGTATACAATTTCATTATATGTACACACACATTTGTGCATCTACATAAAAAGCAAAAATGAAATTACACTTTTGTTTCTATTTACAGAAATATACATACAAGAATAATGTTTCCCCTTAGGTTAGAGCTGGAGATCATAGATATTGACATGCTTTGTTCTTTCAGGCTCTCTGCTCTCCCCAGACCTAGTATTTTGCTTTTGTCCTCTCAGTATGTGAGGGCTGACCTTAGCAGAAAGTCGGCTGTCTTGAATATGGCAGGTCATCTATCAATTCCTCCCCAGGCTGTCGGAATTCCTTTTAATCTCGCTTGTAATTTTCCAGGGGAGTTTTACAAAAGCCACAAACAGAATTTTAATGTTGTAAAATACCTTTGGAGACAATAAATATTTCCTTGTTCATGAGGACAGGCTATACGTCAACTGGTCTTAAAGAAGGTGAAGACATGCTCCAAGTTAAAGTTTGTTGTCCTTAAATTGTCCATGAGTTGAACTATTTGCATGAGTGTTCTGAAAAGATTCTGTCAGCATGTTCTTATAGTTAGGCATGGGCACTATATACATTTCTTGCTATTGATTGTCTGATTTTTGGAAGATTTTTCTTTCTTCTGACAGAACCAAATTATTAATTACCTTAATAGTTGCAGAATCCTCCCCCCACTAATTTGCAAATAAATTCATATTGCATTCCAAGCACCAGATACAGAAACTAATGACAAAATTAATGGATCTTCCAAGCCTCTGATAAGAAGAAAATATAGGCTCAGGGAAGCTTACTGATAAAGACTAGACAGAATGCCCCTAAATATTAAGGCAATAATGACTTTTCAAGATAGCTACATAAATGGGACCTCAAATTTCTCAAATCAGCTAGCAACTAAACACTATAAACTAAGTAAGACTGAATCACAAATTAGTTTGGTAAGTGAGCTTTTGTTTTAGTTAGTTATTTTAACACTTCATAGCTTTCACAGAGAGGGCACCTACTTAGTGAATAAGAAGTCTTCAGGAAATGTTCCAGGCAATCGTTCACACACCTCTGCAGATATGAGGGTGTTACTAGTGATACCATCAGAGACTGCAGATTTGTGAATTTAATTTACTCAATAAGCATTTATTAAATTTTTGCTAAGGTTGAATTCTTAGAATTGAAAGGTGAATGTGACAGCTTCCACCCTTAAGAAGTAGTACTATTTGTGAACATCTGACCCATAAGGTACTTGGAAAGATATCTAGTGCTATGGTTCATACTAAAATGCCCCCCAAAAGGCTCATGTACTTAAACATGGAGCATTTTGAAGGTGATTGGATGATGGGGACACTGTACTGATTGGTGGTTAAATGGACGAACATTCTATTAGGAGGTAGAATCTCATTGGAGGTGAGTCTCTGGGGACATGACTGGCAAGGGTGTCCTGGTGTCCTTGGCCCATCCTGTCCCTCTCTGCTTCATGGCCCTTCATGGGTTGAGCAGCTTTCATTCACGACATCCTTCCACATGATGTTTGTCCATGAGAGCCAACCAAATGTGGAGTGAATCCACTGGAAATGTGAGGGAAACAAATGTTTCCTCCTTTAAGTTTTGGATGTTGGAAAAATGACTAATACATATGTGTGAGGGGTGAGGCTAATGCTTCACTTCAAAACAAAAGGTCAATAGAGATTTGACCTTTAAGGTCTGGGGCACATTCCTGATATATGTATCTAAGAAGAAATAATGGTCCTGTAATGTTCAATTATTCATGAGTAGGTAAAATCTACGGAAGATGACAAGCGGATAGCATCTGGGTGAATGTCAGTTCTACTCTTCCAAATAGGACGTAAAGATTAGTTTAAGAAGAGAGAGCTGGTAGGCATGGAAAAAGAAAAAGAATAATGAATTTGAGCGATTACTCAAATCTGGAGAGAATGAACTTCACATACATGCGATTGCATTTGCATAAAAGACGTGATGTTAGCAAAATGCCTTTCCATCTTATTCAATATAAAATATTGAAAAGAGTATTTAACAATTCTAAGGATAGATATGGTAGTAGAGACAAATATATCAGAATATCTGAAAATAGAGTGTATCGTACTCCATCCTCTGGTAGTCATAAAGACAAGATTGAAACTTCTTATTCATATCAAGATGCATGATTTGTATATACAAGTAAGCAGGTCACATGAATCAGATGAATACACAAAAATTTCCAAACAATATTACATTTAATATGTAATAAACAAATGACTCTTTATTTATTACATCAAGCATCAAGCATGTCTCCCAGGATTGTCACTTTTAAGATGAAGACATTGAGTGTTAGGATAAGTAATTGAACTAGTTAGAGTCCAAGCTGAGAACACAGTCCAGGCCATTGGATTTCAGAAAACATACTTTTAAATAGGATATTTTTGCTCTTTTGTGTCTCAGCGAGACCTGCTGCTTTGACTAACACAGCCTATGTTCTCAGTTGCCTCTGCAAAGAATAGAGCACAGATAATGTCACTGAGCTGACAAGTCACTGCAGTGATAGTGTTGTTTGCCAGGTGCTCTGACATGACCAGAATCGGGAAGTGAAAACAGGTGTCACCCACATGGAGATGCAGTCTCAGGCCACTGCTCCTTAACAGACTTGTCAAGATCACCTTCCTGCTGCTGGCACGCCGTGTGCCCAGCCATTGAAGCAGGTCATTGTGTTCAGCTGGGGACTCACCCGGCAACTGGGCTAAGGAAGCAACAAATGGAAGGAGTTTCTCAGGCCTCAGAGGGGTGTCATGCAACAGTTAAAAGCTGTCAACTGTGCAGCCACATGAATCTGCATGTACTACTTTCCAAATCCAAAGGGATGAATAGTTGCAGATATACATTTTATCTTAAAATAAATCTAAGAAATATAAACTTTAACATATAAGTTTAATGAAGTGAAAGTTCCAGCTCCAGATGTTTAGAGTTCCAGCTGCCAACTAAACAAGGAAAAGGCCTCTATGTCCTGCCTTCACCATTCCCACACAATCCTGATTATCCAAAAATTACTTCTTGGGGGCTGGGGATTTAGCTCAGTGGCAAAAGCGCTTGCCTGGCAAGCGCAAGGTCGTGAGTTCGGTTCCCGGTACCGGAGAAAAACCAAACAAAAAAAAAAAAAAAAAAAAAAAATTACTTCTTCTTCCACCAAAATATACTTTTCCAGTGTTATATCTACAATCCTATTTCCTTTGAGAAGAGAAGACGGCAAGAAGAGGAACTGGGTATTAGTGTCAACTTCAATATTAAAAGGCCATATTATCTTGACAATTCAAGTAAACTGCTTTAGTTTATTTAGTTTATAAGACAGACTTTGGAGTACACTGTGCCCAAGAACAGTCACTGAAATTCATATTTTTCTCTAAGTATAAGATAGGTGTAATAAATTTGTACTTACAGAAACTGGATAGTAATTCACAGACACTTGGAAAAGACTTTAGCAATGACTTGGTCACTTAAGATATTTCTAAAACTATTGCAATTGCAACTCTGAAATCTTTTGCATTTGTGCTTGTATTAGAGTTCTCCAGAGAAATAGAATCAATGCCATATAGATAATAGATGGCAGAGAGAGTGAGAGAGAGAGAGAAAGTGAGAAAGAGAGACAGGGAGTGAGAGAGAGAGAGAGAGAGAGAGAGAGAGAGAGAGAGAGAGAAAGAGAGAGAGAGAGAGGGACCAACAGGCAGAGAGAGAGATTGTGAAAGACTGGGTCACACAATTATGAAGACAGAGAAGTTCCACAATCTTCCATCTACAAACTGACAGCTCAGGAAACCCAGGGATATAATTCTGGTCCAATCCCAAAGGCCTTAAAACTGAGGGAGCAAATAGTGTAAAACCTGCTTGGAGTGCAAGCCTGAGACACAAGACAGTCAACGTCTCAGAGTAGAAGATGGATGTCCCTGTTCGATCAAAGAGTGAATTCGCTTTTCCTCTGTCCTTTTGTTTCTGACTTTCAATGGATTGAATAATGTCCACACATACTGATGAGGGAAATTGTCTTTAATCTACTGAGTGCAATGCTAAACTTCTCTGAAAACATCCTCAAAGACATGCTCAGAAATGATAATTACCCTGCTATCTAAGCATTCCTGAGCTCAGTCAAACTGACATATAAAATTCATCATCACAAGGAAATTCCAAAACCTTTTAATGTTGTTAGCCAGCTGATGCCCTGCATTCTTTCAAAGGCTCTGACTGCATTGAATTCTGCATTACATTGTGTCCTGACAATGTTATTAACTATATTACTATAATGAACTCCTATAACCTGTATAAGAGCTGTCTCCTATAAGACTGTCTTCTTTAAAGAGATATTATTTTTCTTCTTCTTACTTTGATGAAGAGTTTAAGGTTTAGAAAGAAAGTTATGTTTCCAAAGTAAGAAATGATTCTGGCTTTATAGCAACAGATAGAAGAATAATGCTACTATTAACACACAATTAATATGCACTACCCAGTGTATTACCAATGGAGAGAAATCATAGAAATAATTTAAATTGGACAGCGAAGTCCTTGCCTTCGTGTTATAGAACTCTTCCTCTTAACAGATTGAAAAGGATGAGTTTGAACAAAATGAATGTAAAGGTTGGAAAATATTTCAGGGGCTAATTTAAACAGATCCTAAGTTAAGTCAATGGCGGTGCAAAGGAGACAGAAAATGGCAACACACAATCATAGGAAATAGAAAGGGAATGAGTGTCCTCGTTAAGAAAAATAGAAGATCTTGGAATTCAAAAGAATTTCAATGAGTCTGACCTGGACTAATGAAATTGCTAAAGTACTTCTGAACTTCCCGAGGAACTCATGAGAAGTGAGGTTGGAAACCATCAACCTGAGAATCACGAGCACTCGAATGGGGACGATGTCTATGGAACGAAGAAGAGATAAGAAAAAAAAAAAAAATCAAGTGAGCATAGACAGTAAAAAGCAAGGACAGCGGGGCTGGGGATTTAGCTCAGTGGCAAAGAGCCTGTCTGGCAAGCTCAAGGTCGTGAGTTCGATTCCTAGTCCCGGAAGAAAAACAGAAACAGACTGAATTTAGGGACAATTACTTGAAAAGAATGAGTAGATAATTAGGCAGGATATTCAGATAGAATAATTGGACAAAGGTGAGGAAATCAGGAAAGAAGTAGGTCACCTCAACAGAGAAAAGTGATTAAAAAGGAGTAGTCATTTTTCAAATATTGCAAATAGTAAAAGACTGTGGAAAGTATTTCTGGAAATTGACAAGAAGGATGGCATTTGCATCTTTGCAAAGCATGTGAGAAGGATGAGGGGGACAGGATTCAGACTGTGAATATTACTGCACAATTCAGAAATGACTGAGAGAAGCCAGTATGTCACTATACAATGTATTTTGTTTAAAATTATGCATCCTTCTTTCAATCACTTCTGTGTCCCAGACCTATCCTTTTTCTTTGTAACCTTCTACAAATACTTTCCTAAATAATCTACATATAATGCTGAATGGAATGATAGCTATAAGAAAGTGAATACAACTGGACTTTCAAAATAGATGAAACTTGTATATTTTCCTGAGACAAAGGGGCTAATAGAAAGGAAGGTTGAAAATATAAAGCAGAAAGAGGGCAGCTAATGGTACAGATTGAAGTAGATAAAAGAAAACTCAGAACTTTCCAGAAAGAGTGGTATTAAACATCACAGAATCCAGCAACTTCTCCTTTTTCTGAGGCTGGAAAGAGTAAGATGATACAGATGAATTTCTAGGTGACAGATCAAGATGTTAAAGCCATTCTTTCTGAGGCTTTCTTATTTCCTCTCTGAGGCAAAGTAAGTAGGTGATGATATCTGCTGAAAATAAGAATAGAATCAGAGATCTGAGGAAAAAAAGGGAAGATCTTGCAAAACTAAATAAGAAATATGAAAGAACTTCCTAATAATGCTAATAAAATGATTGAAAGTAGTTTTAATGGCTCTGGTAAGATTGAAAATTAAATTTATAGTGGCCCCCCCAAACACAATCATTTGTATATTTTTTAAAAAGTTCTCTTATCTCTGTGCATAAGGTCAGAAAATAAAGAGTATTTGTTTGTTTTCTCTTTCTGTAGATGCTAAGATTGAAAATCATATCAAACTTATTTTGTTTAAGTTCATGCTACTTTTCAGGGAATCCCTTTTCCATGTATGGCTCACACTGGTATATAGGTTTATTGTGAGCTCGGAGGAACTCTGATAAGTCCATGAAACCTTTGTATCTCATCAGTATCATCTGCCACTGTAATCCCTGGACTCCAAGGAAGCATCATAACCATTTTATTTTTCTATCTAGAGATTTTGCAAAGTACATATTACAACTGAAAGCATTTGTAATCATGCTTTTACAATGTTTAAAAATTGGTTGTGTGAACATTTTAATGGGAAAAATTTAAAACCTTCAGTAATTCAAGTGAAATTCCAATTTCTGAGATCTCTAGCTATTGATGGAGAGTTTCTGCCATAGTAATTAGTTACTTCTTGTGCAGTAACCTTGCCAACCATTTCAGTAAAGAGACCTTTGTTGAACATAGTTTGTGTGCAAAGCATTTAGGTCCCATGGAGGATTCAAAGACCTGTCCTCTCATGGTCCTATATTCTCCAAGGGATCCAAATATTACACAATTGTACAATTTCTTACTTGATTATAATTTTATATGTGTTACAAGTATAATACTATTATAATTTTCCTCTTTCTATTTTTATTTAATAGAAATTTACTAAATTTACTAATTAAAATTTTTATTCTTAAAGAATAAAATTTTGGCCACTCGTAAAGCTTAGCTATTCATAATAACAAATTCCTTAAAGGATCAGAATATCCATTGACTCCATATGCATTGAATACAAACATTGTTACTAGTAGAAATATATAAAGATATACTTAGGCATGCACACATGTCTATAGATATTCTTACCCATAAGTATTCTTATGCATACATATTCCTGCATATGTACTGTACATAATGCTTGAGTCTATTGATTTGCAGTTTTTAAAATCATATTTTGAAAGTAAAGACCTTAGGAGAAAAATTCAAAAAAGAACCCAGACATCACTGTTAGCAAAATATTTACCTTTAGCCTTCTCTTTTCTCCCTTTATAGCAACTGCTGGCTACCATGGCAACCTTTCCCCCAGCACACCACACTTCTTGGATGAAAAGCACAAGACCTTGGAGACTTCAAATGTCTCGTGTACAAAGCAGTCTAACTCCTTTACCCTAGAGCCATTACCATCCCTTGCCTCAGAACTGCTGGCTGCACCCTTTAATGTATTATGTCCTGCTTTTCCATCCATTCAGTCAATATCACTCTGGAACACCAGGAAAAAGAAACCTATTCATTTCCTTGCCCAAAGTAGGCATCAAAAAATAAGATTTTGTAAACTGCTCAATTGGGTTCCAAATAAATTTCAGATGGGTCTAAGTAAATCAGGCAGATAACCTTGGTAAATGTTTCTGATTGTGCTCTTATTCACTCCCATCCTTGTGCTCTTGTCTAAACAATATTAACTACTGATGATTCCATAAAATCATCTGCAGGCCTTTGTTAGTCCTCCTCCCCAACCACTTTCCCCTACCAGCCTGAGTAATTACTACTTGTCATTCCGGTGAAGGCTCCTTTCTTTAGCTGAGAACCACTAAATGTACTCGGGACACATGCTTATAAATGTCATGCAGTGCCTTGCTACTGTCATTGATCAGAAATTTCCTTTTAATTTTTGAATTGCCCCAATTGACAATAAGCTCTTCTATTTATTCTATCCTCCACTGTATTCCCATGGCCTGCATTACAGTGATGTTATTGTATAATCTTTGTGTGCCTACCAAAGGCCAATGACTGGTTGGGGACACCTCGCAGCATCTAAGGACACATACACACACACACACACACACACACACACACACATTTCCTGTAATAGCTAAATTTAATCTGTGCTGGAAGAAGACAGAAAATAAGCGTGTAAACAAATTAGTGAAATGATTTCAAAGATTAATTGAATGCCCCAAAATAAATAAGGCAAAATAATAGAATAGCATTGCTTGGAATGTTTAAGAATATTTCAAGAGGATGGTTAGGCCAGGTGCCCCGTGGAGGTGACACGCTACCGAGTACCTCGGGGTGATGCCCCATGAAGAAAACAGCCCAGCAAGTTGGAGGGAGCACATTACAGATGGAGGAACAGTATGAAGGAGAGGGAGGACAGCAGTGGGTGCACGTGGGTGCATACAATGGATGTAAGGACGGAAGGGAGAGTTGTAGCAACTGGTCCTGAGAAATTGAACTGAGGCCATATCATGTTGAATTTGTAGATTATGGTGAGAAGTAGTAAAAATTTTAAACAAGGTCAAAATATGATATAAAGAAGTTGAAAGTATCTTCTGATCTTCCTTTAAAACATCAGAAAGTAACACTTATTTGGTGTACACAGTATGCCAGAAATTATGCTAAATGCTTTTTATGTAATAGCTCATTGAATCCTAATATCAATTCTACAAGATAGAGTTTTACAGATGTAAACAGAAGAACAGAAAGTTGAAGAAACTTCTCAAGAGCCCATGACTAGGAAGTGGGTAGCCAGACTATGGATCATGAAAATCTGATTCCAGAGTCCACACTGCTACCCACTATTGCAAGACTTTAAGTATCTTGCTAAGGCAAATACTATAGGAAAATTAAGTTTGTAAATAATATCTTTGCCTCTGGAATTTCATTTTGATAAACTTATTATAATGAACTCTGCAATCACTAATGGCAGTTTATGAGATGTCATTTTCACCATCATCAAAATTAAATATTTAATGGAAATTTATCACTTGCAATGTTTGTGGCTAATCACAGTAAAGATTACCAAGGATAGAATATGATTTCTGCTCAGCAGTTTGGCTGATAACAGTTGGCTGTCTGCACCTATGAGTTTTACATCCACAACTTCAGTGAGGCATGCTTCAAAATAACTGTAAACACATTGTGTCAGGGGCTGGGGATTTAGCTCAGCGGCATATCGCCTGCCTGGCAAGGGCAAGGTAGTAAGTTCAATTCCCGGTACCAGAAAAAACAAACAAACAAACAAATAAACCCAAAAAAACCCAGATTGTGTCTCTATTGAATATATACAGGCATATTTTTGTGGTATCTATCCCCTATAGAATACAGTACAAAACCTTTATATAGTATTTCTATTCTAGTAAATGTTACAAGTACTCTAGAAATGGTTTAAAGGATATGGAAAGATGTGCATAGGTTACAGGCATGGGTTTTGTGCCATATTTAAGAGATTTGAGCATCCTTCGGTATCAGTGGCTGTGAGCATCCTGGAAAGAAGTACTCCATGGGACTGGTGCCTATAAATTATTAGGTCCATAAACTTCCAACCTAAGTAATACATTTTACAGCAAAGCAAGCTTAAGGTCACCACGATCACCAGTTCACTGGGTTGTTCTATGAAGATGTAAGAGTAGAAAAAAAATTTTTTTACAGAGGGAGGAAAAAACCAATATGCATAGGCATGAGAATGAAAATATTTCTGTAGAAGCTAGGTAGTCCCCAAGATGTAAAAGACACTCCACATTCTAAAGAGTTATGACGAATCCATGACAGAGCTGCCCTTGGGGTTTTCTGACCTCACTTGTCTCAAGACCTCAGGCAGAATCTTGAATCTTGAACCAAAACAGAGAATGCTTTTCCTTCTCCCGACCAATTAGACAGGTGCAAACAGTCTTGCTCTCCTTTTTCACAAGGCAAGATAAGAGATCTCTTGGAGGTGACTAAGAAGTCCAGGGGACCTGCCAAAAGATAGTGACATGTGTTCTTCACTTCAGCTTTGGCTTCTTGAAGACTTGTCCGCCCAGTAGAAAAGAGAGCTGGAGAAAACCAAGCTGCTGGAATGGAGCAATTCGTACACCGCTTGCTGGAGTGCCAAGACTGAGTTCCCCGTATGACTGCAGCTGAAGCGGGCACATTTGCCAACGTCTTGTCTTATCAAGACATGGCTTTTACTGTATAGAGTTTGAAGTTATTCCTGAGTTCTTACAGTAGAGGATGATATCGTAAAATAATGTCTATCTCGGATGAAATAAAGCTCATGCATCAAAAACACTGTCACTGAAATGGATCAAGGAAACCGCAAAGGCCACATCACAACTGATCAAAACCAACAATATCGCTTAAAACGAATATTGAATAATTGTAATTTTCCATTCAAGGCAACAAATCAACATTTCGGCCCCAATTTTACAAAAGTGTAATTCCTATTATATTGAGAATGTGGGTTGTATAATGAAAATTAATAGCTCCAAGGGCAAGAATGGAGTGAAACACAGACAAAAAACCGCTGAGAAACATATAGCAAATCCCAAACCGTTCACTCTGTGAACTAACCATTTTCATAATATCCAGTAGACTTAATCGTGAAGATATGTTGCTTGCAAAGATTCTACCTGGAGAGTGAGACTCATGTTTCTCCTCACTCAAGGTTAGCAATAATTGCAGAATAGTATCAGAGTTCTCATTTGTGCTGCTAAGAATTATAACGCTTACTAAGCAACTACCATTACCCTGACCACCTTCGCAGTAATTTAATTTCATTTATTTTACTTTTATTGAGCTCAGGTAAAAGATAAAAAGATGTAAAGAGCCAGGAAGCTCCCAATGTCAGCAGATTGCTGGGCCCGGAACTCTAATTGGCCAGCGTGCTTGCTGCTTCCCCTCAGCATCTGGGCCTTTTCTAGAATAGATTCCATTGTTTGTGCCTCAGCAGTCTCATCAATGCCCCGTGCAGCTGTGGGTGTACGCGAATGCCTCCTTTAGCAGATGGGAAATGGCATTTCAGGGAGTACCTGGTGCATTACACGGTGATCTTCCTCGGTGAAAAAGGTCGTATATATTAAAAAGATAATTCCCTTGGGTTATTGAAATTTTCTATTACTTGTATTTCTTTTTTCCTGCCATTGCCTTCTAAGGCCTCCAGGTGGCACATTGAGTCGCAAACCCCCAATCTTTGCAATGGAGGGGCACGGTGGTAAAACGCTGTCTCCATCTCTTGTTCCCAGCACCCCAAATAATCTTTTGGCAACGTTTATTCTACCATCTGTGTTTCTGTGCTTCCTGAAAATTCATTTTCTATATAAATGCAATATAAAATACTGTGTGGCACTCGTTTACTATTTTAAAAATCATCCTATAGCTGTGCACCAGAATCATCCAATAAATATATACAGAATACTAACAAGAAGCACTAGAAAGACCCCATGACAAATTAAAGGAACTGGAAACAATACTTCATCAAAAAGAGAATTTGATGGATACGTTAGGTAATTATATGTGTGACCTAAAACCATTTTTAACCTTTCTGGGTGTGAAACTCCTGATTTGAAAAATAAGAAAATTTAGTTTCCTTCTAATTCTTAGAAGTTACCATATGATGCAGATAAATGTTAGTGTTTTAAAATATTTAAGTTTACGTGAAATTTGAATAGCTATGATATATCAAAATAATTGTTCTTTTACAGTCTTATTAATACATAATTGCAGAACATATGATTACATTCATCCTCGGGAGTTGGCACATGTACATAAAACATCCCGGCTCTTTTTACTTCCTCTTCCCCTCCCTTCCTTCCACCTCCCTTCATCTCTTGGTCCCCTTCTCATTTGAAAAAAGATCTATCTCTCTGTTTCCTAATATCTACCTTCTGTTTTATTCTTGAGATTATTTCTACTTTGTCTTCCTCATGAAGAGAAACCATGTGATATTTGATCTTTTGTGTCTCACTTATTACATTTTTTGTTGTTTTTACTTCTAATGGGACTTCTGCTTTTTATACATTCTGGACTGAAACCAGTCAGCATATCATGGTGGAACGTTGAGTTTATAAGAATATTCCCTCTAATAGTATTCTAATAACTATGATCTCAAACACTCCATAATTGCTAAGCATAAAACCCAGATATCTGTAACACTTAATGTTTATTTGGTCTTTCCTATGCTTGGAATCAAGTTCTGTAGTGAGTACATAGTACATAGGTTTAAGATCAAAGACAGTGATCACAAATTTATGGTTTGTTAATACTTACATGATAGAATACCATAGGGCTAGGGATTTAGCTTAGCCGCAAAGCGCCTGCCTGGCAAGCTCAAGGTTGTGAGTTCGGTTCCTGGTACCAGAGAAAAATTAAAAAAAAAAAAAAAAAGAATGATAGAATACCAGCTGAAGAATACCTCAAGTTCCCACCTCTATGTTGGTTTTCTTTCTTGGTTTTTTGTTACATTGTATCAGGCAGAATTTTATTGGAACATAAAAATTTATTTTAAAAACTATGTGCTGATATTAGTATTTTTTTAATTAAAAATGTTAAATCACTGACCCAATTAGAATTTTTAAAGCAAATATAGAACAGATAAATATTTTACTGTTTAATTTTCCTTTTTATTTCTTTTTTTTTTTTTTGGTTTTTCGGTTTTTCTCCGGTACCAGGAACCGAACTCACGACCTTGCGCTTGCCAGGCAAGCGCTTTTGCCGCTGAGCTAAATCCCCAGCCCCTTTTTATTTCATTATAATGAATGTGCAAATTACTGAGTTAGTCTCAACTAGATAACACAGAGTTCATATTCTGATAATTATTCTAAAATGTATACAACCACACTGCATACTTTGAAAGAGAGGGTCCATGATTGCTACACTATTTATCAAAGTAATGAGTAGCCACAGTTTTAAATACAATTTAAACTGCAATAAATATTCAGTTATATCATCGATTAAAGATCGTTTCCCATTAAGAAGCTCTGCAAAGAAGTTTGATTTGTAATTTTATTTCAGTTTGAGTTTCACTGTTACATGAATTTTTAATGAGGTTTTGATATCTATACTGATTTATTTATGATGCTTGCATTTTAATATTTAGAAAATATTTCATAAATATGTTATATACAGAGATATGAATATATATGAATGATACATATCCACCAATATAATTTTTCAAATGTTAAAAATTGTAGACTTCTCTAAAGATTTAACTCCAATTTCTTTTCACTTTTACCCTGCCTTACAAAAATTGCCTTCCAGTACCAGTAGAAATAGCCCCATGCCTTTTGGTCAAAAGTAACCAGAATGATAATTCAGTGACGGGACACCATTGATGATCCATTAATTGCTTCAGTGATTTGGACTGCTACACAAGAGTACATCAAGCTCCCAAATAGATGCTGGTTTTCTTTCTCGATTCTTTGTTACACTGCATCAGCTTCTCTGTCCAGGCCTTGACTAAAGCTCCGTTGCCTGAATTTGGTTAAGGTTCTCCACTGAGGTTGATAGCTTGCTCATTAAATCTAAGTGTTCACACTTTTCCAAAACTTGCAAGAAATGTTATAAACAATATAAATCTTTAAAGAACACCACATACTGTGGTATGTTAATCTTTCATTTTCATTTCACCAGTCAATTCTACATATTTTCTATCTTTCATATATTTTTGATTATTTACACATATATTTTCCCAAATACTTGTGGATTTTCTAGTTAGTACTTTTTATTAATTTCTAATTTAGTTCCATTTGTTTGATAATATGCTGTAATACTTCTTCCTTGAAATGTTTTGAAACTTGGTATACTAAGAAGTCAATTTTTATAAATGTTCAAGTATTACTCAACTGAGATATAGATATATATGCTATTCTTTGTTCAAATATGCTATACTCTTGTGACTTTTCCCTCATTCTTTCAGTTGTGTAAAAGAGTTGCATTAATATCTTTCACTATAATCTTGGACTTTTTAAAATAAAGAGGTAATACTTTTAAAATCATACCAATTCATATATTACCTTCCTGAGAGACTGAGTTTTTTCCAATACCAGGGATTGTACCCAGGGCCTTTGCACTGACCTACATCCCCAGCCATTTATTTTTTTCTTTTTCTTTTTTTATTTTGAGATAAGGTATTGCTAAAAGTCAGTCATTTGTCTTGGCTAGAGTCAGAATTGTGACCCTTCTGCCTCAAGCTCCCAGAGTGCTGGGATTACAGGCATGGGACACCACATATGACTGATAGATTGATATTTTTATCATACAACATTTTCCTTTACTGTAGTAGTGATCTTTTACTTTACTTACTATTTTGCCCAATGTTTATATCACTATATCAGCTTTCTTTCTGTTTGAATTTCCAATGTTTTTATATCTTTACATGTAAAGCATTGCAACTGCAAATGATTTTTCAAAAGTCAGGTCTGATCATTTTTGTATTTTTTTGCAATTGGAGAATGTACTGCATTTAGAAATACTTCATTGTGGTAGAGTTTTATTTTTCATAATGATTTGTTTCCTGTGCACTGTGGTCCTGCTTGAATGTGAGCTCCTTACACAACCTGCCTCAGTTGCTTTAGGTTCTGTCTTTTGACCACTGGGTGTGGGTGAAATTATTTCTGCCTCTTGTGTACCTGTTGTCTGTCAAGAAAACATCATATCTGAGGTAGAAAGTGCTCTTTCAGCCTTATTTCCAGAATAACAAGGTAGATGGAACAAACTAGAATCCAACCCACAGCTTGGAATTGAGCTGCCAGAATCTTCTCGTAGCTACTAAGTACCAGTTTATGCAAAGAACAAATATGTTGTAAGTCACATGGATATTGAAGCTCTTCGGGAATACAAATGTAACCTAGTGAAAGCTGATTAATGTAGAAAATAGCACCAAAAATGTGACGGTTCTGTGGACAGAAGTAAAACATGTGTCAGTGGTTTCTAAGTGCGAAAATTCTATATGACTAAACAGTAAATGGTAATCCATTCTATGTCGTGTCAAAACATTAGATTATCACTTCTGATAAGTTGACAAGCAGAAAAGTAGCTCAGTAAACTTATAATTTTGTTCAGTCACTGGTAAAACAGAATGTTAATAGCTTTAGGTAGTTGTTTTTAGCTACATTTAAATCATTACAAATGAAAAAAATGAACGCATTAAATAAAAAAGATTGTTATGTTTGCCGGCAGCAATGAAAAAGAGAACACAAAGTCTAGACAGTGACTTTACAAGTTAAAACATGACTACTCTTCATTTCTGCTTCACAGTTCTTCGTGAAAGTAACCTCTTACGGGCCAGAGTGAAGGATCTGTTTCTGATTTAGATAGACCTGTTAGATTCTTACACCTCTGCTCAGCCAGTTTCTAGCCAAATGGTGTGACATAACTTTTAAAAATGTAATTTCTACTGTAATGACAATTACTGAACATCAGCAGTTTAAAATAGTAATTCTTTCTGAGTTATGCCTTATATCTAATATAGGGGCAGGGTTTAATCATTGGAGTTCTAACCCTCCTCTCTCAGGATCCCAGACTGATAATCCTGTAAGGCTTTATGGGACCACTAAATTCTGAGCAAAAATTAACATGAGTTATGGTTACATAATCTAGACTCCAAATATGTGCACATAATTTATTTTCACGTATGAGTTAATACTTATTAAACCTTGAATGTTTTTTGATCATTATTTTAAACTCCTTAATACCTGTACTGTGGACAGGTACTACGAACTGTTCTAGATACTGAAGGGAGTATAAATGGGGCCAGGTGCCTAAATTTGTTCAGGTTCTGAGCTCTAAAAGATGGAGTACAACTGCATGAACCACAGCGTGGGAAGCACCACAAAGCCTCATGATACTTTCAATGTGTTCCAAAGTGCTGAGGTAGAGAAATACTTATTAGAATGGTGACATTTTGCTTCTGCTTTCTCATTTGTCTCTCCAGCTCTGAAATGCCAGGTGTCTTCCTCAAAATAAATTCCCACATTTTACATTTTTTCCGTAAAACCAAAGCCTACAGACTGTAGTAAAGACTTGCTTTTGGTTCAAGAGCTTCTCCCTTCCTGTCTTTTTAATATCATTTATTCTTTCTTTTAGGTCTCTACAGAAGAAGGCTGGAGTCTTGCCAGAGAATATAACTGTGCTTTTTTTGAGACTTCTGCTGCCCTCAGATTCTGCATTGATGATGCCTTTCATGGCTTAGTGAGGGAAATTCGCAAGAAAGAATCCATGTCATCCATGATGGAAAAGAAACTGAAGAGAAAAGACAGTCTGTGGAAGAAGCTGAAAGGCTCATTGAAGAAGAAAGCAAATATGACATGATGTCTCTGCTTCTGAATCCCCCACACTCCTAAATTTTATCAGTCAAACAATTCTGGATGTAGCATTCTGCTTCAATATTCTATCTCTCTCACTCTTTTTAAAATATCTGCCTATAGGTAAAAGTACGATCTGCATAACTGTACCTCTTGAGGTAGTTGTTTAACAGTTGGATAGATTTTGTCAATCAACCGGATATGCTGTTTAGTTTTTACAATATATTACTAAATAAAATTGACATTCCAATTGCCTCATTTCCCTTTAAAGAGTCTAGCTTCATTTGGTATGCTGTCTGGTTATAAATGAAATATGCAAAATTGCAACCAGAATGATAAAAGGCTCAGGGGATCTGCCTTTGCCTGATAACACTAGCTGTTTGCATTTTAGGAATCTGTAAATAATGAAGAAGCTCAAGAAACAATTCAGCACAGGAATCTGCATCCCAGCCTCTCCTCAAGTGTAGAAGCCATGGTGCCTTTTCTTGAATGCTCCAGAGATGAATGATTGATTATTAATAATAGGAGATAGACGTGGTCATTAGAGAGCTAAAATAAAATATCCCTGTACTTATAGCTCTCTGCTTTTGCAAATTCCTGCACTGACTTCACTGAGCTGTGGCAAAAACACATTGTCTCTTAGGTGGGGATAGAGGAGTACTGTGAACTTGGTGGTCCACACAATCATGGAAAAAACCCTTGGCACCTTCTCAGTGACCGTTCTGTCCTAGGACTCTTTCACCCACATTATTTATCATCAGCAGGAATGACTCCAAAGACCCATTGTCCTCCTTATATTGTCAAAAATCTCCTTTTCCCTTTGCATAAAATGTCATGAGATGCCATGAGTGAGAGGCTTTTTTCCTATTCATTTTACAATGGGTCATAGTGTAGAATGACATTGCTCTTTCATTCATTTTTCTCATTGTGTGAATTGGTTTATTTGAATTCAAGCTGAGAAAGCACATTACCAGAAAGGGCATTTCTGAATGCTTAATAGACAAGTGGTAAGGAAAACTACAAGGCTAAGTGTGAGATGGAATCCATCAAAACAATCTTCATGAGTTGGGGGCAATTTTTATCATAAAATAGGAAACAGGAAGGATCAGGGGCAAGGTTACCATTCAATGTTTAATCACTTATTTTTCATTCATGAACAATACCTCTGCCACATGCTAAGCTCTGAGAGTGTAAGACTGAATCACTCAGACATGGATCTGTAACTTCTTGTAGCTTAACATTTACTAGGGAGATTCACTCCACTAAAAGAATAATAATGGGATTATAAATTCTTACATAAGAAACAGACATATCTTACTGTAACATAGATATATCTAAAAAAGAATTTAGAGATTATTATTTTTGAGTTGTTGGATTAAAAACAGTTTTCAGAATATGATACTTGTGGGTCCTTTTACTGCTTTGAGCTAGCACATTTCCTCAAACCCACACAGATGCTCTTGCTCCTAGGCCCTGGGATCAAAGAAGTTAGTGCACACTTATCTTTTGTTATAATTACTGCAACTCTGCTTTTCAGAGTTTTGCTCAAATCACATCTTGTATAGAGCAGGGTATTAAAGTAAACAGTTTTCTTCCTCTTTAGTTTCTTTAAAAATAAACGCACTATACCTTTTCATGCTAATGAATTCATAATTCTAAGACTTTCATAATGAGGAGAAAACTCAAAACAAAGAAAAGAAAATCAAAGTGAAGGTAATAAAATGATCATAGTATTTTAAGTTATATTTATTTTAACTCATACAAAAAATTATGGGTACTAATTAAGTACCATGTGAAACGCTTTCTTACAGTGACACTGGTTGTTGGTTCCTCCATTCTTTGCTTTGGAATGCTTAATCCTCTGCTTTTATTCCACTGAACCAGCTCACTCACCTCCAGAATGTTCTTTACCTACTGCATTCTTGACTGTGGAACTCCTCCAAGCCTGAGATTGCCGTTCCTCCCTGTTTGCCAGAAGAAAAGTTCAAGAAACAATAATTAGCAAGAATATTTCTAGATCAGCCAACGTTTTTATAGACTTAATGATTGCCCTATCCAGAAATGATACTGTTTGGTGTGTTTCCTAGCACAAGAAATTCTTCATAAATTTTCTTTTGCATCTGTAAGTGTTAACACCTCTGAATTTGGCTCAAAAGCTTTGTAGTTCCTTTTTTCTTACACAATGTCTTTCATTGTCATTCTTGAGTAATTTAAAAGAATTTAATTATGATCAATATTTTATGGTAATGATCTATGTAGCTTAAAAAGTGCCTATGAGATTTGGTTTGGGGGAACATTCACCACATCCCCCCATTTTGTGATACACTAAAGAGGAGGTTTGCAAATTATCACTCAGTTTATCACTAGAAGAGACTGACATATTTTAAGCATTATTTTAAACCAAACTTTTTTGTACAACACTGGACCAGGAGGAAATATTCCATAAAGATGTTAGACAGAGCATTCTGCTGAGTGACAGCTTTCTGTTGCATGTGTTTTTCATTCACATATCCTACATATTGCCATGATAAATCAGTTTGTTAGATTAGTGAAAAATCGCAGTCTAAAATAACAATTCTGTGTTCAGGAGGCACTTGCTGAGCTTAGGAACATCTCTAGAAAAGGCCAGCGGGTAAAAACTTGAACATCTGGGGTCAGTTCATTCACAACATTCACAGGTGTATAAGGAAAAGAAAGCTGCTTCATTTCTCTGTAACACATTTATTTGTTCTTTCACATGCGCTCTTGACTAATGGATAACTGGTGGCAGACAGGACTACTTTCTAGTAGAGTACAATAATTTATAAAGTTTCCTTAACAAAAATAACCTCTGCTTAATGCAATAAGAAAGGTAATTGATCATTCAAAGCAGTTCTTTGTTCACTGTCCCTTTTTAAAACACGTCTAGGTATGAGGCAAAGCACTGTCTTAGGTGATCTCATGGCAGTTAGCATTCCTCTCATCTTCTAAGACCTGACGTATCCTCTGTATTTCTTTAATCTGTTTCACCAGTGATCTGGCCTAATTCTGTTTACTGTATTGGCTCAGCCATGTGGAAACTAGGCAAATGGGCCTTGGTAAATAGGCACTCCATTGGAATCTATGAACCTTCCCCTTTACTTGGGTCTCAAAATCCGTATGTCTTTTCCAGATCCCAGGTCCATCAAGTCCACTTCTTTGAGTAATTCTTCCTCCTTTTAAGATCCCTTTCATGTCCCAAAGAGGATATGGACACTATGGAGCACTACCTCCTTGCAGCTGATCTGTCTGCCTCCCCTGCTGTCTACTCCATAAAGGAATCCCCAAGTAATATACTTCATTTCAGTATCCCTTGAAAGACGATACACAAGAACAAACCAGTCAGAATGTAGGTTAACAATAAACACAATAAATAAGCATGCCCACAGACATGGGGCTGTGGTCAGCAGCCCTAGTGTTTTTCAACTTTCCTAGATGTGCTGCCAAACTTATATCAATTTTCACTCTGTAGGTTCTGAGACAGAAGTTTTGTGAAAAGATTCTGATGCATGACTAATTTGTTTTTTGCTATGTGTCTTTTACAAGTCCCGTATTGCATAAGTCAGCTTTTTTTTTCATCCCTTCATCACTAAGACACAACACCTGAAACCAAGAACTTAAAGAATGAGAAGTTGAATTTGGTCAGATTTAGTCCATAATCTACTGGCTCCAACACGGGAACATAGAGATAGAGGTGCATATCAGAGCAATGATGCTTGGTTCATGGTAGCTGGGGAGCGGAACAGGGAAATAGCACCAGAAAAGAATGGGTGAGGAACCATTTATACTGTTCAAAACCATACTTCCATGACCCACCCAAACACACCTAGAAGTCTGCACTACTAATCTGTTAGGTTTTTCTTAATCCCCAAAACTGATAAATTATGATTTTCAAAGCTAAACACAGCTCCTTAAATCATACTTTATCTCCAGATAAAGACAGTAGCAAGTTCACAATTCAAAGTAACACAATACAACTATGCTGCATACAACTAGAATCCCAATAAGCCTTTCCCCAAAGTACCAACAGTTTCAGTACTTTTCAAAAGCACAAGTCTCTTATGTGACTCAAGGCCAGCTCTCAGCTATGAAACTGAAAATGAAGAACAAGCTTCACAATTTCAAGGTACAATGGTGCAAGGCAAACATTACCACTTCAAAACATAAAAATGGGGTGATAGAATCATGTCCAACAAAAGCAACACCATAACACAGCAGGGAAAAGATTAAATTCTGCAGTTTCATATCTGGCATTTGGGGCACAGAATGGTAAAATGTGAGTTCCAAAGGGATTGATGAGGCCCACCCCTATGGCCTTGCCACCTGGAGCCATCACGGACAGGCTTTCCTTAGAAGATATTCCATGCTCCTGGAATCTCCAACTTCCTTGGGTCTACACTTTATCTTCGGCTTTATTCCCCAGTTTCATGGATTGCTCCCTCAGGGACATTTTGCCTGGCTTTCCATTTCCTTCTTTGAAATCTCGGTGGTAGTATCCCTGACCCCACAACTATCACATCCTGCATGCCAGTTACATTAGTATCATGTCATAACACCAAGGTTTGCTTTCAGCAGAAGCACTGGATAGACCCCACTAAAGCATGGCTGAAATGGTCTCTCAGTGTTTGGATGGTTGAGTGCATTAAAATCAATCCCTGGGAATCAATGATCTCAAAAGCCATTCTTAAGCAAACTCTCTTAAATGAAAGATAGATACTTTTCTACACTTGTACCTACAGTGAGTGGGGCTTTCTGATCCCAGAGATACCATCAAGATTTCATGTTGTTCCTGTAGGAAATACTTTGTTTGTTGTTAATAGTGCTAGTCTCTTTAGTAGCCACACTTCCTTTGACCCAACTTTACACATGGTTTCTTATAAGGCAATATTTAAGTTTTGAAAACATTTTTGCTCTACTTTTTGTCTCAAATTTTCACTATAAATCTAGCTAAAGGAAGCTAGAAGTATACCTGACACATTCTGGATGTTAGGTTGCTTTGAAATTTTTTTCCATTGTCAATTAATAAGTATGTCACCTTCAATCTAAGTCTCCTGCAGTTTTAGGACATGAGTAAAATACAGACAAATTTTATTGCAGAGTATAAAACATATGACACATAGTCAACCTGCAAATAGAGTCCTTGTTCCCAATTGAAACCTCTTGAGCCACCCCACACCACCTATATTCCTATCAGCACACTGGTCTTTTGAGCTCTGAACAGAATCATCCATCAGACTCTACTTATGAGTTCTAGAGCCTTTCTAGCCCACTTCTGTCAAACTTTCACACCTTCTCCCACAAAGTACTTCCAAAGGCTTTTGGTTCAAAGGGTCAGGTACAGTCCAGCAATAGTCTAACTTCTGTGACACCAGTGTGCTGTGTGAGTCCACTTTCTCATTGCTCATACAGACACCTGACACCCACAAAGGAAGGGGAATGACTTTAAATTAGACATAGTTTTAGAGGTTCAGTCTATGGTCAGCTGGGTTCAGAGAGGAATATCATGGCAGAAGAGCATAGAAGAACACAGCAATTTAGCTTATAGAAGCTGGGGAGCTAAAGAAGTGGACAGTGCCAGAAAGGAACAAGCCAGGTATACATCCATGGCCCATGTAAACACATGTTCTACTAATCTTCCTGGTGTTTCTTAATCTAACTAAATTGACTTATCAGGATTAACAATCACATCTACTGAAATCAACATGGCTACATGCTTTTCCTTTTAAGTAATCTTTTAGCATAGCAGCACCTAAAAAAACAATTACATAGTCAAAGATGTCAGATGATTTCCTTGTTTTAGGAAGCTTCTGTTCCTCCCCTATAGCCTCAAAACTCATTGATGCAAAAGATAAAAACTTCATTTTAATAAAGATGTTATACATTTATTTTTCCTTCATTTTTAATTAGATCATATGGATTGCAAAAATCAATAAACTTCATTTTGGTAGAGTTGTTCTTGTACATAATATACTTTATTGGTCAAGATACATTTTTCAAATTATAATGATCTCTATTATGTTTATATATGAATAAGCTTTCTGAGTAGCTTTATAGAAATTAAGGTTATGGCTCTAGTGATTTGGTTTGTTATATGATAAAAAAAGAAACCCTCGCTCTATATTTTCAACATTCACTTACATGGTTCTATTTATCTTCAAGTTTTTCCATCACAAGTATCAGTATGAGCTAAATGGCAAAAATGCAGTCATTCTTTCTACCCATCAACCTATTATTAAGTATAAATGTAAGAAAGTAGAAGAGGTAGCCATCTTTTTGTCAGCTTTGCATTGCTGTAATAAAATACTGGACACAGTTCGGTTGTAAAAAAGAAGACAAACTGATTTAGCTCACAGTTTGGAATGTCATCTTTAACACCAGATAAGTTAACACCCCAAATTTACTATTGCAAACATATTTGGCATATGATCAAGTTTCTACTTTAAAAATGGAGCAGAGGAATCCATGAAAGGAGCATAAAATGTGTTGGACTTTGAGTGTGCAAATGGTGAAAGGGTTACTAAAGGGAATAAATGGATGCTGACTCTCAAAGTATGATAAAAGTAAGAATGTAATACAAACTTACTTGGATATACATAATCCAGCTTCTTTTTTACTTTCATCTCTCTCTGTCTCCCTCTCTCTCTCTCTCTCTTTCTCTCATACTGGTCTAAATAATTAATTTTTATAGAAAAAATAGTGCATTGATAAATCAAAACATTTCAGCCTAAACAAATTTATAGAAAATGTTAAAGATAAATTCAGTGTTTTTTTCCCTTTCATTTTTGAAATGCTTCAGAATAATTAGTGCTATATCTTAACAGCAGGATAAATCAGATAATAAACAAAATAATAAATAAAGAAGACATTTAAAAAACACATAAATTATGATAACCCAGTCTCCTTTTATAAATGAACAAACAAGATCACAGGAAAGAAAATTCTCCAGGTATGCAAGATAGGTCTGGCCTCTTAACCTTCATTGCAGTTATCTTTTAATTGTCCTTTATTGTTTATTAGAGCCTTAACAGACTAAAAACCAATATGACGATAACCATAGTATTATTGTCCATTTGATGTTTCATTGTCTCTCAAGGGAGAGGCAGAAGGAAAATAATGCGACAATTTCAGCCCTTTGAGACTTTAGGAACACAAGATATCAAATTTTGCTAGAATATTTTTAGCTTATTATATTTTCTATTTTTAGTAAAAATGATTTTAAAAGCATGAAATAGAAAAAATGTCATGCTATATCCAGCCTGTCATGAACATCAAAAAATGCTTTATTCTGCAGACATCTGTGTTGCAATTTGGGCCTCATTCAGCTTTCTCTAGAGGTGTAATTAAAACCAGCTAATAAATAAGATGAAATGTATGGTTTCTGGAATAGATCCATAGTGTCGCTTTAAAGCATATGAAATATTAGGACTATTTACCTCCCTTTCTATGTTAGGCAAATAGCAAACCAATGCTATTGTAAGTCATTTTCTTCCAAGGAGTGTATTAGATTAGGGGTGAAAATTTCCAATGAGGAGACTTTGCCAAAAGTGTTAAATTTATTACTGGTGAGAAGTGCAAGATTTACAGCAATTACACTGTATATTTTATGTAGAAAAGGTAAAGGGAGAAATAAAAGCACTCTCAGCATACCATTACCTTGCAGATGTCTGGGAAGATCAAAACAACTATGAAATATAAGCTCAAAGGCTTCTTAGCACATGAAGACTGAATCACAGACTCCATAACTTTGAGTCTCAAGTTGTTACCTTCCTGACCTCTGAGCACTTTCTAAATGAAATGGGGATTGCTCAGTATACGGAAGGGTGGATAGTCTCTGACTTGTTTAGTTTGGTCTTTGGCATACTGTATGTAATACATTTTATTGCATATTCTCTGAGTTTATTGTAGGTTAACAATGTAAACTATTACTTCTGTAGATTAGTAATAGAAATTATTAGTATCCTTTCAGTTATCAGTTGAAAAAAGGAACTGTATCATAGTAAATATATGACCCCAGCAGTCTAACAAGCTGATAAATGACCCACACATTCACAAACAGCAAGTTCATTGACAGATAATTTAAAATTTATTTATTCTGTATTCATTTACTTAATATTTTTGAACTCCTGTTGCATGCAAAACACTTGACATTATTTATTAACTACCAGTAAGAAACACAATGAAACAAACCATTTATACAAATAGTAAAGCGAAACAGAACAAAACAAAACAAAAAAAATTTCTGAGCATGATTCTATGCTAAGTACTGCATTAAGTTCTGGGGATACAATTATATTAAATTGCCTATGGCATCTCTCAGAGCTTATTATCTGTTTCAGCTTTCCATTACCATGACAAACACCTAGGGAAACAATTTAAAAGAAACAAATGTTTATCTTCAATCTTGGCTTCAGAGATTTCAGACTGTGACAGTTAGGCCCAGTTGCTTTTGGGCCAATGGTGAAGCAACCCAGTTTGGTTGAAATACATGGCAGAGGAAAGCTGCTAACTTTGTGGCAGCCAGAAATTAAAGAAGAAAGGCAGAAGGAATGGGAAAAAGATATGACATACTCTTCAGAGTCACACTGCAAGGTAACCCTACTTCCTTCAACTCAGCTCCACCTCCTAGCAGCTCATTCAGTGCTAAACTCTGTTGACTATGAGGTTATGATCCAATCATTTCCCAAGGCTCAACCTCTTGAATATGGGTGCACTGGGGATCAAGCCTTCAATAGAGGAGTCTTTTGGGACCATTTCATATTTAAATCATAACACTGTCTATGTAAGTGATAGGGCAAGAGACTCCATTACCTTTTTGTTACTCCATTTCAAGAAGTCATTTATGTTCACTTAAACTGTAGATGAACTCAGTCCTCATCTCCTCCCCTTGTAATTAGCCATCCACCACTAAAGGAAACAGTCATAAAATAGGAACAGAATAAAGAGAACAAATTGGGAACTAGGCTAAATATTATTCCACAATGGCCATCCAAGATCCACATGACCAGCAACTTCTGGGAGAATAAACTTTGTGAAAATTATGTGACACTCTGGTAAAATTCCCAAGAATAAAGTAATTCTTACTTTGGGAATCTAAAATGTACTTAAACAGGTAGTGAAGCCCAGCTCATGGCGGATATCTTCTCTGCCTCTTTGCTGGAGACTGTCCATCAGCTGACTCTTCAATAAAGCTTTGTTTGTTTCTGTATTATTAGTCTCTTGTGAGTGCCTGTCCATTGGACTTGCTGTAACACAGGTACAAAGGTAGCAATGAAGTAGATTTTCCAATTTTTTGTTAGGATTTTATTCACTTCTGTCAAAGAGATTTATAGGGTGTACATATTTTACGTAATAGAATTTGCTTTAGATAATCTTCATGACTTCTCTGAAGACAGGATTCAGTAGGCACTTCAAGGATGAGGCAACACATCTAGTTTGCTCTGTGTCAGATGGGTGTATGGTGAGTAGGGAGTGACCGTGTTATGGGGGTGGAGAAGAAGAAAAGAATCTGTGATGTGACCAGGCCAAAGGAGAAGACTGGGAATAAGGCCACATGTGCCATTTAGATGATAGTTAGAGTCTCTTTTGTTCTGAGCAAAATGAGACGCTATTAAAGGAATTTACACAGTGGAATAACGGAGCAATTGTTTGCTTTTTAAAATGGTAATTCTAGCTCTGGAGAATAGCTTGGGAAGAGAACAAAGAGAAATTATCAGGATTCTATTTTATGTTATTAGCAATTATGTAAGCTAATGCCTACAATTTACTCAGGGCAGAATAAAAATTTAAAAGAATTGGTTTCTCTCTGGAGAACTGCGATGCTGTCATTTTCATAGCAATGACCACACATTCTTTCCTCCTTTTTACAGAGAATATTACAAAATCTTTCTGTAAACAGACCAACTAGTTTAACAAGAACAAAGGTTTCTTCAAAGTCCTTTAATTGGTATCTAGGAAAGTACAATCACTGTCTACTACAATATGCAGGGGCAACTTTGCAGTGGTTTGTAATATGCTGAGCCACTCTCCATATTTGTGGAGAATTGGAATACATGTCCAGGAACTGAATGAGGTGTGACTACTTTCTTGTGTTATCGTATTGTATCATGTTGAGATTTATTTAAATTGGGAACTCAGTCAAGCTTGTAGAAATAAGTGAAGGAGAAGAAAAGATGAAGCCATTAAGCTCCATTAATAGAAAGCAGGATGCTTTCTTAATGACTGGAAAATATGCTCTAGAGGCAGAAGTTAGCAACCCATGAGATGCTATGCATAGAGGAAATGGCAAGTGAGGATCTATCACATTCAGAAGAATTTGAGGGCTTTTGCTAGTTTTTCTGAGCCTCTAGCTTGACTGTGTTGGTAATATCAACAGAAGGAGGAAAAGGAAATGAGCATTTTAATTTTTCATCATATATTCCAACTTTATGTTTCTTCTAGTTCTCTAATTAGCATGGCTTCATTACAGTAATGTTTACCAACATAGCTTTATTCATTTAAAAAGCTGAGGGAGAACAGAATATAAAAACAAATGAAATACGCAGCAGATATATATTGAAGAACACAATTTGAAGTGTCCAACTTGGAATTTATAGACTACTGCTATTCTCTATTCCCATTTTCTTTGTAATGGTTCCATGTTCAGAACAATGAATTAAGCCTTATAAAATTTTAACAATATATTGGGGTTGGTGTATATGAAGACCAGTGGTGAACTGTGTGAGTGGGAGTGGAAACTTTGGATAGAAAACCAAAATTACCAGCAGCATGTATCTTTTTGTTGGTTTGTTTGTTTGTCTTTTTCTTTTGAGACAGAGTCTTGCTATGTAGCACAGGCTGTCTTCACACTTGCAGTCCTCCTGCTTTAGATGTCCAGAGTGCTGGAATAATAAATGTGCAACATCAGAAGCATTTATTGACTTAAGAGTGATTGGGTAGACTTATGTTTGCAGAAAACGATGGCCAAGGCTTATAATTCCCTGATTCTGTCCTCTATCTACAAATTACCCTGAACTTTCTTGACCAGACACTAATAACAACACTCCAAAATTTGGAAGCAGCAAGCTAACTAGAAACTTGAGTTACAGAAACAACCACATATGGAAAGCTTTAGGTCTTTTTACTATCTCTTACACACCCAAAAGTGGGTGGTGGAGGAGATGGCTATCCAGAACCGAACACATACATGTGTAAATTAAAGAAGAAAGAAAGGGTGGGTAGGGAGAAGTGAGGAAACAAAAGAGGGAGGAAGAGAGAGAAAAACAGAGTGAAGCAGCTATTTATAAGTGAAGAAGTCCTTCAGATCAATCCAGTCAGCTGATATCTTGACCTTGGATTTCTAACTTATAAACTGAAAAAATAAATTTCTGTAATTTAATGCACCCCATCTGTGGTATTTTTGTTATAGCAGCCCTAACAAGCTAATGTAATTATTCAAATGTCACTAATCTAAATACACAAATTGGAAGACAAAATTTGCAAAATGCATTTAAAGTTGCAAATGAAACAAAGCTGTATGTTCAATCTAAGAAACACATCAAAAGTGAGAATATAGATAAATTATAATTTTTAAATGTAAGAAGATATATCAAACCTTATATATAATAAAATTAGGTAAAGTAGATTTCAGAACAAATAAACTACTGGGAGAAAAGCAGGTGCATTGTATAGTGATACACTGATGAACGCATAAGAAATGTGTAGAATTTGAAATGTGTATGAACCAAGCTATAGCCACTCAAAACTCATGACACAGAAACTGAAAGAGGACATAGACAAATCCATACCTATAGTTAGGGACTTGCTTATCCCATTCTCAGGCATTAAGAGAGTTACAAGATGGAAAATCCATAAGAATATAGACATGATCAAGAATAGTACCAACATTGAGCCAAAAAGTATATAACTCAGCAGCAAAGCACCTACCCAGAAACACAAGGTCCTGGATTTAATTCCCAATACCAAAAAACAACAAACAAAAGAAAAGAATACCACCAACCAACAAGATCTAATCGACATATAGACTATTCCACCTAACAACAGTCAAAAATACAGTTTCATATGATGGACTACAAACAAATTTTAAAATATAAGATAATTGAAATCAGACTGTCTTATCTGGAAAAAATGGAATCAAATTACATAAGTAGAAAATAAACATAATATGAAAATCTCCAAATACATGGAAACTAAACAGGCCTTCTAATAAGTCATAAGTCAAGTAAGCAAAAATGCAAATAAGAATAAAGGACTCAAATGACAATACAAATGTTAACAGCATATCAAGTTTCCTGAAGAAAGCTAATTTGGTGCTAAGAAATCTAGGGTATCAAATGCTTGTATTAGAAAAGGGAAAAATTCTCAAGTTAGCAATCTAATCATCCACCTCAAAAACCTAAAAAGAAGAGGAGAAAACACAGATCAAGATAAAAGAAGAAAAGAATAAGGATAAGGACAGAAATCAATGAAATCAAAATAGAGAGAAAATTAAGGAAGCAAACTTTTTTGTTATTCAGCAAAAATTCTATAATATTAGGTAACATTTAGCAAGATTTATGAAGATAATGTGAAGACACAAAACACCATCATCAAAAATAATAAAGTCGCATGACAGATTCTTCAGGCATTAAAATGATAAGAGCATATCAAAAGGACTTTATGCTCATAAATTTGCCAAATTAAAATAGACCAATTTATTGATAATACTAAATTAGTAAATTTTAGCAAAGAGGAAATAGATAACTACAACCATCCTCAAAAATGAAATAACTGAATTTATAATTTAAAATTTTAAGAAAGAAAATCTTTTTCCTGTCTAGATGATTTTATTTCTTCAAAGAAAAACTAGCATTACTTCCATACAATATTCTTAAGAAAATAGGAGAATGAAAATTTCTCAGTAGATTTGGAATATTTTATTGCTGAGTATTTATAACCCCCGCAATCTGAGAGGCTGAGGCAGAAGGATCAGAAGTTTGAGCACAGTCATGGCAATATAGAGACTTAGAGATAACTTAAATCAAAATTTAAAAAAAAATTAAAAAGGGTAAGGAGCTCATAAGAAGACTATGAGTTCAATCCCCAGGAATTCCAAAGTAAATATTATCCTGATACCATACTAACATAATCAGAAAATATGTAAAAGATTCAATCTCATCAGAAAGAAAATGACATAATACATATTATTACCTAAGACTAAAATATATTCAAGAAAATGCTGACAAAGCACATTTAGAAATATAAAAATAATCATGTGCTACCAAATGACAGAATTTCTAGGCTATTAATACCAACCAATGCAACTCATCATATGGTAGATCCAATCCATGTGATCCATCATAATTCTTCTTCCTTAAGATGTGCTTATCAATTGACATAGAAAAAGAACTTTTCACAAGATATAGCAATAATTCATAATATTAACAAATAAACAAAGTATAAAACAATGAAAACAACAACAAAGCTCTCAGAAAGTTAGGCACATAGGAAATTGATAGACAATCTGAACATGATAGAGAGCATCTACAAAAACCCAGAGTGAATATCATACTTATAATGAAAGGGTTAATGTTTCTTGAAAATTTAGGAACCTGGCAAGAGTGTACGCGCTCATCACTGTTACCTAACATAGCACTGAATGTTTAGCCCCTGCGATAGGGCAATAAAACAAAACAAATGATAGTTGTAAAAGTATACAAATTGTAAAGAACAAAATAAAGCTCTCTTTATTTGGAGACAACATGATTATCTACAAAGAAATCTATAAAAGGAATAGAATTCCTTTATAATAGAAACATTATAGTAGGAAATTTTATAGATTTTTTCTTTTGTAATAGGAAAATTTATAATACCACAAAATACATTCTGAACATACAAAAATCATTCCCATTCCTAGATACAATAAACTGAAAAATAACACTATTTACAATTGTTTTAAAGAAAATCAGTAAGAATGAATTTATGAAAATTTGTATAGGGCTTGTATGATAAAGTTATGAAGTGATAATGAAAGAAATCAAAGAGAACCAAGTTCTTAGAAACACATACGGCGTTCATAGTTTAGAAAGTTCTACAGTGTCAGTTATCTAAATTGACCTACAGATTTTAAAAAGGTTTTATGGAGTCTTCAAGAAATTTCTTTTTTAAATGTACACATGAACATTCTAATATTAATATGGAAAAAGAAATGCTTTAAAATGGCTAAAATAGTTTGAAAATAAAATAAAATAAGAATTAGTCTTATAAGTGTTATATCTTGTCATACACTGACAGTGAAGATAAGGTATTCAACCAATTATGCTCACATAGACTCAGTTAATTTTTGAGAAGAGAAAAACTTTCAATAAAGGCAAAGTTTTCAAATAATACTCTTGAAAAATTGAACATACTGCAAACTGTATAAAAATTTTACATAGAATGAACCACAGATTCAAATGTAAGATTTAAAACCACAAAATTTCTAGAAGAAACATATGGGAAATAATATTTAGGACTATGGGAAGAGTTCTTAATCTTTACACCAAAATCTTGATTAATAAAAAATATGAAAAATTGAACTTCATCAAAATTATAAACTTTGCCCTGTCTTTAAAAAAAGCTTGTGAGATGGATTAAAAAAGACAAATTTCTAGTCAAAAGGAATTATTTTTAATTTATATAACCAATGAGACCTTTTTATATAAAAACAGGGAAAAATTCTAAGATTACTTTTAAATAGCAATCAAGTTAGGAAATGAGAAAGAGGCATAAACATTCCACAACACAAATATACAGATAACAAATAAATGGATGAAATGTTCAACATCATTACACATTTGAGAAATGCTTATTAGAGCCACAAAATTATTATATCTATGAGAAGAATGAAAAAAACAAGTGTAAAAACACGAAATACAAGAAGGCTGCTGAGAAGCAGTCACTTGCAGATTGCCAGTGGAAATATAAACTCTTACATTCACACTAGAAAATATTTTGAAGGCTTCTTTCAAAATTAAAAACAAACATATAAACAAAACGGACATGTGTATAGTCCTGTAATTATAGTCTTAAACATTTATCCCAGAGAAATTGAGCTTTATTTTCACACATAGACTTGTGTATGAATTTTATTTATAACAGCTTCATTCATTATAAATAAGCCTTAAAAACTCTCCAAATGTCCTTCAAAGGGTAAATGGTTTCATAAACCATGGTAATCCATCCCACAGTAAACTATTCAACAAGAGAAGGGGAAAAAACTTGATATGCTCAACTCAGATGAACTTCAAGAAAATTATGCTAAATGGAAAATGGTAATTTTATAAGGAAACATATTGCATGATTTTATTTATGTAATATTCATGAAATTACATCATTAGAGAAACAGGGAAAGGATTTGTGGTTGCCAAGGTAATGTGAGGAGTAGTGGGAATGGAAGTGGGGGGTGAGCGTGCATATAAAGGGTGACACAGGGAGATTTTGCATTAAGGTATACAGTTGTCTACCTTGATTTTAATGATGTTACATAATATTTTTTATGTGATAAAACTGCATGTATACTCATATACAAATGTATGCTTGTATAAGTGGATAAATGTAAATAAATTCAACTGAGTATAAATGAGGAATTTTGGTATTTTATAAATGAGTGTGAAGCAGTTACATTGTGTGCTACTTATGAAACTGAGTCTATGAGACAGACCACTCACAAATACAAGATAGGTGAAACATATTTACCACTTACATATAAAATGCAAGGGGCAACTGAAGTCTAGTATTCATTAAGAGCCATTTCCCCAAGCTTCAGGAAAGTTATCTAGGCTGGATAGACTCTCCACTGTACAAAAACCCCCTGCATGGCAGCTGACCGGCCTTTGAACCCACACTGGAAATACAGTCTCACTGGGAAAATCACTGAAACACATTCTACTTCCAAGCAGGTACTAGAGCAGAACCTAGGCTGGTGTTCCAGTCAGTTCCTCCCTACCTCAGTATGTTACATTCTCTGTACTGTCTAGTTCTTCTTAGGGACTACAAATAAGAAAGATGGATCCTGGATTGGCCCAACACCACTGAGACAACTGTCTTGCAATATGATTGTTTATGCTCTGATTATGCAGAAAGAGATGCTACTGACATTGGAAAAATGATATATGAGCACAAACCGTAATATCCATGAGACTGAAATAACTTTCAAATAAATGTGAGCCTTGCCACAATATAAACTGCAGTAAAAAGTAAAATGGGAAAGATCATAAAAACCCATTAGATGACAACATCAAGAAATATTTCCATAACAAACTATGTCAGACTGTGGTATTTTCTGATTATTTAAAAATGTAATTGAGAAGACAGTGAGTGGTAATGATTCCAGCACACCCAATTTTATGAGAAGTGGAGAGGAAGAATACAAATATAACGTTCAGTGATGAAATGAACCAGACACGGGCATAAATACCATATGGCATCTCTTATTTGAGGCAAAGTACAAACAAAGAGAAAAATAATACAGGATGGATAGAAGGGGACAAGGGTATAGATCTCTTACAATACAGAAGCAATCCAAGAGAGCAAGAATGAGAGGTGAAGAGAAGGGTAAGGGGAAATAAGTAGACTAAAGATGTGCCATGCCCAGGAGCTCAATAACCTCAATAAATGTAAACAGTACATGTCATAAAATGAAGATTAATGATATCAACAAGAATGAAAACAAAGCCAGGGGAATTAGAAGAGGAAGGCAGGAATGGGGAGGGAAAGGAAGGATGATTAAAAGAACAAACAGGCTACAGTATATTTACGTACCCAGCCCCCAAGATGATTGTAAACTGTGTGTACTACAAGAAGGTAACAATAACATATTTTAAAAGTTTATTTAAAAATCATTGAGAAGGAGACCCTGAAAAGATAAAGTTATCAGAGCAGTAAGGACTAGCATCCAAGCAGTGCCAAATTTATTGTCACTATTCAGAAAAATAAGTACACAATAAAGTAATGAAATGTCTTTGTTTGGGGAATTAAAGAGAATCCAGAGTTGATAATGCTTGGAAGTCAAGAGAAGAGACAGTTTTCCAGATGTGAGAATTGTAATCCTTTTATTTGACAAATAAATGCAAGCTCAAATAAGGTAAAAGGAAAAATAGAGGTAAAAAATAATTTAAAAGGCAGCAGCTACAACCTAGGTACCTAATGTGGTGTAAGGTAACAGCAGTGGAATGGAAAATGGAAACTATGTGCGTTTTCTAGTAGTACCTTCTCTAGCAGAAGAAAACACTGCCAAAAAGGTGACACTTGGAAAACACGGTCCGTTGTGTGCCATGATATGACAAGATATTGAAATCAATGCACCAGGGAATTCTCCCCCTTTCACTTAATCTTTTTTTTCAACCTTTCCATTCCATTGATTTCATTCTTTCTAAGCTACTATCACTTAATGTCCGATTGTTTCAGAGTAGTCAAACAGCCAAACAAATCACACAACATTAGGCCAATTGCAATCTCTCTGATGTAACACCATGTTAAATAGTCCATTTGAAAGGAAATTAACATCAAATTACTATGAGGAGCTACTCTTAAAACAGATGAATTGAGGAGCCAAGGATGTTCTCTGTAATATATCATTAACTTTTTTCTAATTTCTCTGACACGCCTGGCTTAATTCAGTTCTTGTCATTTAGCCAGTAATTTGCAGGAAATGACTTACCTTCTTCTGATTGATCTTGCCCTTCTCAACTTATTTGCCGAACTTCCTCATATTTCTAGAAGGTTCTTACTATCCTTCAAAGTAAAATCCAATTTCCTTAACATTATATGCAATTTCTTCCTTGAGACAGGCCCATTAAAAACATTTTGCTGACTTCACTGTTTGCCGCTTACCTGCTCAACTTACACATGTCTGTCGGCCCATTAGTGGTATTTACTCACAAATCGGAGATAAACGGAAGAGGTTTGTTTTAGCTCACTGCTTTGGAGGTTCAGGTAAAAAGCAAAGGTGTATGAGAAAGTCCATATCTCTGTGAACTTCAGTCTTATACTACTCTACTGGCCTTAGAAATGTAACATGGCTCTTTGTTTCGTGAGACTTGACCCTTGAACAAGACAAAAAAGTGAATTAGACAAACTTCTAGTCTGAGACTGCTCTAATAAGAAAGTAAATCTCTTAAGAAGTTACTAATGTGCTACATCTTGTCTCCGATAAAGTTCCAGCTGTACTTATAGGTAAAATAAATCATTATTCATAGTACTTATTGAGGAATACAAATTGATATCAGCTTACTGGAAAATAATATGGCAGATTTGGTAGTGTATCTTAAAATTTTAAGGATGTAATTTGAGAGGCAGAAAACAATGTTAAATATAGCAATAGTCCAATCTATTTTGCAAATCATTATAAAGAATAAATTAGATTATATCTATTAAAAATGTCAAAGGATTTCTTAGTGAGTGATAAATGAGTAAATAAATGAATAAATTTAGCCAGAGTTGTTGATGTAACCTAACTATATTTTATATTTTACAGAGGTAAAGTGGGAAATTTTTATCATAAATATACAGGTATTTACTTTGCTAGAGAGTCATAAATCTATTTATAAAATACAGTCATCCCTCACTATATCATGGTTCACTTATTGTGGCTTCACTGCAGTGAGGGTTTAAAAAAATATGTATCTAATTCCGTATCACAGAATTTTCGCTACATCACTGGATTTTACGGTATATAGGTATTTATATAATATCTTTGATTTTAATTATTTTTGCCTAGAAAATTTAAAATACAAAAAATGTTAATCCAAACATATTAAAAGAATATTAAATCAAAATAAAATATAGTATTTCATCAGCAGATGAATACTGTACTGTACACAATGGAAATGCAGTACTCCACTACCACTTGCCCAAGTTTTCCAAAGTGAAATTGTACACAGCACACTATTTGCAGATAGAATGGTAGGAGACCAACCACAGCTTTGTGTTCTGTATCCTGGGCACTGATTAACTCAGTGACTGCAGCGTCGGTCTGTTTGCTCTCCTGCACTGTGCCCATACGTTCAGCATCTCTCCTTGTGCACTTCATATGGAGCACCCATATAGAATTTTACATGTAATTGAAATTGCATAGGTTTAAGTATATTGAAAGTGTTTAAGGGCATATGAAGTGTTTATAAGAGTATGGGAAAGGTTAATAAGACAGAGTGAAAGGTTTATAGGAGTGTTAGAAGTGTTTATAAAGCCTTAAAATATATATAAATAAGTATAACACCACTATATAATGGATTACCACCTATCACGAGGGTCTCTGGAACATAACTCCCGCGATGGGTGAGGGATCAGTGTATGCTGTAGTCTTACCTCTTCTGGACGTTAACCAGCATATTAGATAAAACAAATGAAGATAACTTATGGCCCTTAAAATAAGGAGAAATAGAAAATCATTTTTTGCTTTGTTCTCTAGAAAGGAAGTTCAAAATGAGAGTTCTTCTACTATGACTTCAGCCTAGAAGGTGCCATTGTTTGAACCTCCTTCTCAGAAAAGGAGAATGATGTTTCCTGAACATATGAGGTACTCGTAAGTCTATTGAAGGACAGTTAATTGCTGTCCATGTCTCGTCTATTAAACAAGTAATTGCTTTTAAATAAATAAAGTCTTAATAAAAAAGGATTTTTTGTTCCCACTGGTATTACAACAGTAGTAAACTTATCAAATGTTCTATCACTAAACTGACGTTCAACATTGAAATTTCCCTACTGTTACGGCTTATAAGTACATATACCTCCGAAGCATCATGTAGTCATACCTGGAGATTTTCAGAACTGGCTGGATCTAGTGCATATAACATTGGGATTAAGGGTGTATATTATTATATTCACTGATTGGAGTTAGCATAGTTCTGAGTGGCACCACCCAAAAGGTTGAAAGCCTGGATGGGATAAAAGGGAAAGGCAGGCCGACTGTTCTATGCTTACTGCTGACTGCCTTCTGCCTGTGACTCCACGTGTAGTTTCTCCTCTGTCATTGCCATCTGCTCTGCTGCCCTGCTTTAGAGCCAATCAACTATAGACTAAAATCTCTACAAACTGTGGGCTGAAATAAACCTTATTGTTTCAGCAAAAAGAAAGTTAACTAAGACATCCAATGTAGTAGAGGAGTTAATGAGTACAAAACCAGTGCTCTTGTGATACAGACAGCTCTGTTTTAATTTTAAATGGACTCTAAAAGGTATTTGATGAACACGGTTTAAATGTTTAAGCAGGAATGTTCCAATAGATATGTAATAGAACACTGTGTACTAGAAAGCTACAGGAAAGGGGAAGGGCATCTCAATTCTACCTACAGTGCATCCACCCGAGGTCCAAATTCCACTTAAAGAGTAGCAAATGTTAACTCCTCAAAGAAGAATGTAAGGGTTTATCATAATGAAAAAGAAGAAAAAGGCAACTGAAATTGGAAAGAACATTAATTTGTAAGTTGACATGTCTAGAAGCCGATCCTAAGTATGGAAATTAAATTTGTAGGAAAAATTACTCCAACTAATTATTTACTTTGCAAAGTGAATCCTCAATTACATTTACATTCACTTTGGTATATGCAGACCTCATTCTGACTTTATGCTTTTAACAGAACCTTATATTTGTACAGACTAAAAGCTCTAAAAGGCATACCCAAAGCCAATGGTAAATAGAAGAATAAACAAGAGAGAAAAAATGTCAAAGGTCTAGAGTTGGATTAACAGTATTAAGCATTACTGTAAATCATAAGACTTATAAAAGATGAATAAAATGACAAATATCTGCAGGAAAGGAGGAAGAATGGAACCAAACACCTTTAAATATATGTGATAAATTAGTACCCAATATTTGAGAGGAAACAATTTTGGAACCATAAAATGAAGCAAAGCAAAATAAATGAAAGTGGTACTAGGATTATATCTTACCTTTTCCTTGTTCAAACCCAATTAAAATCTCTCATCACTCAAAATTAATTACTACCCTAAATTCCTACATACAAAGTCCCCCAACTATTTTTGCTTCTTGTTTTCCAGGCTTTTGTGTCTACTTATGAAACATAACTTTACATAATATTCTCGATACATATTAATTCAGAAAACATTTCCTTTACCTTCTTTGTCAACTGACTGATTTCAGCTTTTGAATAAAATAAAATCAAACTATGAATAATTTAAACCATGCAAAGGTTTTATTACTTCACATAAAAAGGAGTATACAGCTGAATGACTCCAGGTTGGCTCCAGCTTGGTATTTCAGTATATCTAATGGCTTAAAAGACTGGGGTTTTTGAGGTTTTACTTCACCATCCTTAACATAGAAGTAGATTCATCCTAGTTGCAAGATAGCTCCACTATCATATCTCCCCAAACTGTAACCATACAAAAGAAAAGGGATTCCCCCTTTACTGTCACCTTAAATGCTTAGAAATCTTTCAAGAAGCGATACTGACAGATTTATTACTTTGCAAAAAGAGAGAATCAGATCACAGTACAAAAGCAGCTCACCATACAGTGAATCTGTTCTTGAAAGCTGACATCTCATTGATTAGGATGGGGTCACATGTCATTGGAGAGGGAAATGTTACAATGATTGACTTAGAAAAATCAAGATCTAACCACTGCTCCAAATGTTCTTTTTTTCCCAAATGTTCTTGAAATGTGTATAGCCCAGTGGAAGAGAGTGGTTATTTCACAAAAATCAGAGTTCCCTTAGAAACAAAGAGCTAGTGTAAGCAAGGAAAACAGAGAACATGGATTTTGAGTAGTCCACCAACAGTGGCTTCCCATTTTCTACAGGCATACCACTTCCACGTTGGTCTGCCAGACTTCCTGATATTGGAAAGAGGTACAACACTATTTGAAGGCAATGAATCACAATGTTGGCTCTCCTAGATGTAAGCTTTTCTCATTTTGTGTGTAAATGTCAAGGCAAATCTTCATAGGATATAGGCTAGATTGGTTTTTATTTTATATTTTGTCTCCTCTTGCAACCAGAATTAAAAAGGAACTATCTTAACATTCAAACAAATACCTATATATGAAATCATCTGCCACTTTACTAAATATGGATTGTGTTGCTGAAACATGGAAGAAACAATGAATTCCACCTATATGTGCCATTCTTTTAAAATGGAAAAATTGTTGCTTTCATATTTTTTGTTTCCCATTTTCCCAGTTAGTTGATATCTTGGTGTTCAATATATTTCAAACTTTTGATATAGAAATTAGATATTTATTACTTTGCAAAAAGAGAGAATCAGATCACAGTACAAAAGCAGCTCACCATACAGTGAATCTGTTCTTGAAAGCTGGCATGCATAACTTCATTTTTATAAATGTATTGAATGGAAGGTGTCCTTCCAAATATTTTGTTTATTTATGTCAATAAATTATGAAGAGTTAACATAATGTTTTATGTAAAATTTTTCTTTCCTTTTTCACTAGATTCTTTATAAGCATGGATATTAATGCCTGCAGAATAGTTCATCATATGTAAATATCATATACCATGGAATCATTGATCTAATTTTGGACATTTAATTTGTTTATCAATTTTTAATATTATGAATATTACAAGGTTGGCATATTTACACACAATATTTTCTGCCTTTCAAATTACTTCCTTAAAATTTTAAGATATATCACTGAATCTGCCAGACTATATCCCAGCAGCTTAATATCAAAAGTATGATGAATAATGATTTATTCTACCTATAAGTATAGCTAGAACTTTACCAGAGACAAGATAGAGCACATTAGTAGCTTCTTAAGAGATTTACTTTCCTCATATAGAAGTCTCAGACAGGACTATTTCTGCTTCACTTTTTCATCTTGTTCAAGGGTCAAGTCTCACTAAACAAAGAGCCATGTTACATTTCAAAGGCCAGTGGAGTAGTATAAGACTGCAGTTCACACAGATACTGACTTTGGCATACACCTTTGCTTTCTATCTGAACCTCCAAAAGAGTGAACCAAAAGAATCCTCTTCTGTTTATCTCAGATTTGTGAGTAAATACCACCAGTGGGCCGACAGACATGTGTAAGTTGAGCAGGTAAGCGGAAAAGAGTGAAACCAGTCATATATTTTTAAAGGGCCTGTCTCAAGAAAGAAATTGTATATAATGTCAAGGAAATCAGATTTTACTTTGAAGGATAGTAAGAACCTTCTAGAAATATGAGGAAGTTTGGCAAATAAGTTGAGAAGGAGAAGATCAATCAGAAAAAGGTAAGTCTTTTCCTGCAAATTACTGACTAAATGACAAGAACTAAATTAAGCCAGGTGTGCCTGAGGAATTAGAAAAATGTTGATGATGGATTATAAAGAACATCCTTGGCTCCTCAATTCATCTGTTTTAAGAGTAGCTCCTCATAGTAATTTGATGTTAATTTCCTTTCAAATGGACTATTTAACATGGTGTTTTGAAAGGCACCATAAGTAATAATAACACTTATGCTCTGTGTTGATGCCACAAGGCAGGATGCTTATTTGATTGTCAGTCATCCAGCCCACAATCCACTTGGCACGCGTCCATAACCACTGGCCTGTGGAACCTACAGAGGGCTCTGCCAGCAAGAGCAGTTGGCAGTGACACAACTGAGTGAGTGTGGAGAGACTCACATGGGAAAACAGCCTCAGCAATTCAACAGATTGGTGAACACAGACCTGTCAAAATCCTGCTCCATTCACCAGGTTCCCTTTGCTCCTTATAAAGCTAAATGCTCTTACAGGGTGCTGTGAACCTAAGACTAACATGAGATCTGCAAGCATATTCAGTAGGAGATGTTCCTTTTCTCCTTTAAGGAAATAATAATTGCTTTTATTCACACTGACCAAAAGCACAGTGGAGTTATTCACATATCGTTTCTGATCTTTAGCACCTCCTCATCCAGCCAGGGAATACCGTCAAAGAAAAATAAACTCAAGTGAAATTTAGTACAGCAGGAAGAGACTAGAAAAATCAAATGTGATGCTCTTTCTTTTTTTAATTTCATTTTTTAACAAAGTAAAAGAAAAGTTATGCTAGTTTTTAATGAGGTTGACTACTATTATTAAGAGATACAAGAGAGCCGCAAGGAGTGTAAAATATTTTTACTAATTAGAAATTCAGTTACTATTATACTAAAGAATATGGTCTGCGTCTATTAATTGTCCATCTATGCCTAATTGAAGGCCTCCATTTAATTACTGGATAGGTAATTAAAAATTGATTTAGGAATCTCTCTATTTACTTTTCTCCTTGTTGAGACATAGTACCCAACATTCAAAGTTAAGGAGGAAAGGTTTAATTTAGCTCATGGTTTGTAGAGGTTTCAGTCCATGTTCAGCTGACATCAAGGCAAGGTGGCATGGCAGACAGTGGTCACAAAGGAGAAAAAGTTCGTGGTGGGCAAAAGATAGCAAAACAAGCAAGGGAGGACTACAGCTCTTTCTATCCCTTATATGTTATCCAGGCTACTTAGGGCAGGTAAGGGCACACTTTTAATCCTAGTGCCTTTGACCGTAGCATTGCACCATGAATCAATTCCAGTGTCATATACTCTCGATCCAGCTACCTCTGAAAAAACTCCAGCTATAGCCGCATGAGGCTTTAAGGAGACATCGAGACACAAATTTTAACAATAATATATTTATATAAGTAATAATTCCTAAAAAGTTTGATGAGGAGGAGGTGAAGCAGAAATTGATTAGAGGGATAAAATATAATGACAATATTGGGAACAAAAAAAAAGCAGAGTTCCAAGAGCAATTCTTCACAAAGTACTCTTAGTCTAATAAAAATAGATCTACACTATAACATGAATATATGGTTGACACGCTGAAGGACCTGAAAAAGTAACGAGAAAGATTTAGCAGCAATGAAGCAGAGTGGCTGGGTTTAGGTATAGTGATTGTGAAAAAGAAAAATGCTAAATTTACTATTAAATGAGAGAAATTTTGTATGTATGTATATACAGGATAGATAACATGGTTGTTCTTCTATCTGCTGTTTCTATGCTGAAAGAAACTGTCAGTGAGTCTTTGGTTGACCAGTATTGCATGTCTATATCTGTTTTCATGAGAAGCCACTTTGAAGATATCAATATGTAATACAACCACCATTGTTAATTCCCTAAAAAAAAAAAAAAAAAAAAGAATTATTTTTTCATTATTTTTTGTTTCCTAGATTATGTTTGAGAGTATGTTGAAAGATAGAGTCTCAAGAAAAAGCCACATAAAAATATTTAACTATACTGATAACCGTATGACTATGCCTGCATCTATAGAAATACAGACGTATATACTGGTATCTACAGCTATACATACATAGATAAAGATATATAAATGTATATGTTCAATTTCATAGAGTTAATAGATATCTTGAAGTTAGACTACTGACTTCTAGGAAGAAAAAATCTTATTCTGCTCTAAAGATGGTGATAATTTAAGTAACAGAGAAGGAAAAATTCTGAGATAAAGAACAACTATGTTATATAGAGCATACTGTAGTTTAACAGAAGAGATTAACATAACAAAAATTAACCCAAAACTATTTAAGTGAGTTTCAGAACAATTAAACAAATTGATAACAATTTTATTTGTTTACACTGAAACAAATTTCATCACATGAGATAAGTAATGTGATAAAAAGGTGCTAAAATATTCCATATATTTATGAATATAACATTTTAATGTACTTAATATTTAATGTATTTTAATAAATGTACATATATACATTTATTTATCATTTATCATGATAATAGACCTTTCTTCTAAAAGAAAGTCTATTAATTGCCACAGGTATTTAGAGATACCTGCAAAGTAATCTAACAGCAAAATTTTCCTAAAATTTTAAACTCATTTAGAATTTTCTTGCTGATATAAGCTAACATAAGCAAGTGAAGCTCTGTATCATTTCTAATGTTTTTTTATTATGTTGATTGTCTTCAATTATTTGTTCAATGTTGCATTCTTACATCTGGCAATCTGAGCAATATTAATTCCTATCATTTTGTTTTGAAACACTGTATTATTTTTATTGTTTGTGCTTTGTTTTGTTTTTGTCTATGTTGTGGTTATTTTGTTATTTTTTTATTCTCTTTGAAATAAAAAAATGAAATTAAAACAATTGTAAGTAGCACAAATTTTGTCATTTTAGAGTCATTCTCCTGATTTTATGTGTCATAGTTGTTAAAACTGAAGTAGCCTTATGGAAAGGTGAGCCAAGTATTGTATTGATTGCTTATTAAACTCCTAGGATCCTTTTTAATGTGGCAGCTGTAATGAGCCTCTTTCTTAAACTATAATATATTGGTAAGTCATGATAGTAAGGTAGGACTTTGCTTAGGCAAGATTCTGGTACAGTGGGCTCAAAATTGGTAAAAAGGCAAGAAATAGGTAACTTGGAAAGTGATAGAGACAACTGGTATTTACTTTTATTGAAATACTTGATCTTTTTTTTTTTTTTTTTTTTTTTTGGTTTTTCCCCAGTACCGGGAGCTGAACTCACGACCTTGTGCTTGCCAGGCAGGTGCTTTTGCCGCTGAGCTAAATCCCCAGCCCCTGAAATACTTGATCTTGATAATTAAGCTTTGCTTGTCCAAGTTGCTTGCATTTTTCTGGATAATACAGCAGTTTTAGAATTCAGAATACATGAGTGACAACCTTGGGCCAGATACTCAGAAGCCATCTCAGTGAAGTTACTTAGATTATGTGAGTCTAATTTCCTGAATTTCATATGTGTTATTGCTAGGAATTAAGCATTTATCTAAAGTCTTGATATTTGATAAGATGGTTATTATATAGTAGTTTAGTGTGTATGTTATTATTACAATAAGAGCAGGAATAAGGGTAAGCTTGGATGTGAATAAATGGAAGAGGAGCTGGGAAGGACCTAATTGCCCAGGAAGCAAGCTGTAACACAAAGCTACAACGTCAGAGCAAAACTAGAGATGGAAGTGACCAAACATCAGAGTTACAAACATGATGATGTGGTGCTAGAAATTAAAAATCAGAGTGTATTAATCTGAAGGTTTTCACTTGGACATCTTTTGACTCTTAGAGGACAAAGTTTAGTCTCAGGACAGTTTTTCGTCAGAAGGGAAGATAAAAAGAATACTAAATAGGAATAAAAAAAGTGGCTTTATGCATCCTGACACTGGCATACTGTCACCTAGAGAGTTTTGGAGAAGGGAAAGGAGATAAGAAGGAGTAGGGGTGGAGGGAAAAAGAACGTGAAATGATTACGATTACACACATATAAGTCCCCAATTCCTCAAAATGAATGCAAATATTATATATCACAAACATACACTAAATTTTAGATTAAAAGATATGTAAATAAAACATTTTGATTGAATTTCATTACACATAAAAGTACAAGACTAAAAGCAGCAACAAATAATTCTATCCCAGATGTCTATTATCTTCAATCCTGTTGTCTAAACATTTATGAAAATTTTTTGATGCCTTCATATTATAGATCTACGTGTAATTCATATCAGGTTCTAAAACATTTTGAAAATAGCCCTCTAGGAGCCTTAGATTAGAAATCGCTACATTGGATAATTCCCTAGCTCTTTCCCAGCTCTCAAAAATTTATGATTTTAATATATTTTATCAATATACCTATGTGGCTAATAAAAGTCACAATTTGCTAGAGTCTAAAAATTTTTTTTGCTTTTTATTATTTCATATATATGTGAATGTGTGTATAAAGAATATATATATACATTAATCACAGCTGGGAGAATTCATAGAATGAGGGCACAAAATAAACTTTTACCACTTTTCCAATGTCCACTTTTCCCCTTTGTTTCTCAGATCACCATATAAGTTTTCATTCTTCTCAAGAACCAAGACACACATGAAAGTAGTTTTGTTTAAATACACTAGGATTTTATCAGAATCATTAAATTCACGGTCTGACTGCTTGTGTTGTAAAACAAAGGAAAGAGAAAATTGAGCATTCAAAAAAGTCAATTTTATTTGGTCCACAAGGCAATGATTTCTTGTAATTCAGACCAGAAAAGTATAAAACTACAAGAGTACTAAAAAACCCAGTCTCTCTGTCTATTCACACCTTAACTTAAGCAAAAGATGAGTAATATATAAGGAAAGTGTGACTTTTGGAAGTTAAAACTGAAAGAGAATTTAAACATCTTTCCCTAAAATGAAAGTTCAAGAAACATCTCAGGTAGCTAAATGACTTGATATTTTATTCAGTCTAGTAGTGCTAGAGTTTTAATATAAAATCCAGTTGCTTACTTCTCAACAGAGAGAATTTTCAACAGAGATTTTAAGAACATGATAAGTACCCATACCTGCAGTAGTCTGAATTTTCAAAATGTTTGAAAAAATTTAGAAGCCAATATATTTTTTTAGAAGCTATATATATGTTTAAGGTCCTACTCATTCAATAAGTCTATATGGAGTTAGCTATGTATAGTTAAGGCTCTTAAAGGGATAGAGTCATAAGATACATTCGTATAAAATTACTAGGAGTTCAAAATAGTGTAATAAGAATATAACAAGTGTCCTTAAAAGAAAACAAAAATACATAATAATATTTCACAGGAAAGAGATTTTATTTGAATTAGGTAAAACTAAAAAGCAAAAATCTGCAAAGATAAAGAGGGATATTATAATAATAATAATTATGAGAAATACAGTAGTGATTCAGTGCTTACTGTTGTTATCCAGTGTGAAGCACTAAGCACTTTACTTGTACTATCTTATTTAACTCATGCATCAATTTTTGAGATAGGTAAGTGCTATTCACATTTCATAGATATAGAAATATTACTTGCCTGAGACAACACAACTTTTAATGAGCACAGCTAAAAATCAAATTCAGCCAGACTCAAAGTAGTCAACACCAGGACAGACTGTAAATGCTCCAAATGGCATGTGCTTTGAACTCTGGATAGTGTGGTGAAAAGAGTTTTTATTTTGTTTTTTATTTTTATCTCAGGAAGATGAAATAAAAAGATATAGCATCCTGAAAGTTTAATTTCCCCAGGTACGTTAAAATGGACTTTGGTGAATAGACTTGTGGCCTTATACTAAAGGTACAGAAGGCACTTTTGAGGGATACTGTGGTTCAATTCTATGTCAATAACCTATTGCCATTTATCAAATTTCTCAAAACTTAATACTTCAAATATTTTCTTTCACTTGTATTATTCTGAGGGTCAGGAATGTGTACGAGGGTTAATCAAGACAGTTGATGTTTACTCAAAGTGTCTCAAGTGGTTATAATCAAGTTGGCAGTAGGGGTTGGAAACTCAGCTGGAGGCTCCTATGAATAGTCCACTTCCAAGCTCAATATGTAGCTGTGGGCAGGTAACCTCAGTTCCTTGCAGAATGTAGGGTGAGGGCTATAGTTTCAAGCACTGACTGGAACATGACTTACACAACTGGCCATACTCTAGTTACCAAATATTAGAATCTGCATCTGTTTTTGTTTCCTTTCCATCATATTGCTATTTCATGTGATTTTTAAAAAATTACTGATTTCTCTCCTCATCATTCTCAACTTAACTTCTGTTCTTCTAACTGCACTTCATGGTCCCTGAAATTCCTTCTGTGACATTTTCACCGAGGGCCATCAAGATCTGAAAATAGTTTGATTGCCAACACAAATAATAACACAACTGAACTTTGCTTTAGAATATCCACTATCAGCATCTCAGCAAGAAGATCATAGTTTATGGAACCTTTGCTTGGGAAAGGACTGAAGGAAAAATATGTGAAAGTCAGCACAGTGGAAGGCATTCATTATTACCTCTCTCAGAATGAAATTTGAAAAAAATCTAGACGCCTTTTAGGAGAGAAAGAGTGTTAGAGGCTAAAATTCGATGTCTTACTCCAAAATGGAGCAAGAAATTCAAGGTATTGGAGCTTAGCCTGCAAAAAGTTTGGTTTAATTAGCTTTACTTTGTTTTAATAGAAACAATCTTCTTCCCCTTGTCTTGACAGTTTTCTCCCCAAGGCCCACATGAGGACCATTCTCACCTCTCCCCACAAATAGCAAGACACACATATATTCCTGAGTTCCACATTGTCAAACCTCCTCATCTACTTCACAGTGATTCTTTAAGTCACCAGTTTAAGGTCTCAGGGCAGAGAACTTTATGTGTTGTTGACTGTGCATTTCTATTGTTTAAAAGAGTGCCAGCTCACCACAGGGCCTCCGTAATGAATATTAAGTGCTGGAATGTTTGGAAGAGCCTTGTGTGATGGTCCAGCAGAGCCAGCTTTTCAATAATTACCAGCTTTGCCTCAAGTATTTCCCCTGCCTTGATTGTAAACAACTCTTACTTGTTCCAAATCACTGTGATAGATGGATGCAATCTTACTTAACATCAAAGATTATTTTGTGGCTGATGATTACCTGATGTCATTGATACTTCAAAGTATTTGGAGATAACCTCTCAGTGCTAAAAATGACTGATATAAATATTTTAAAGGCATAAACTATTATTTGGAAGACTGCCTTGATTGTTACCATGATTTTTTTAGATGTATTTTTTAAAATTTTTTATTTTAAAGAAAATAGTACAAAAAAAGAACAATAGCAAAATACAAACAAAACAAAGCAAGGACATTAAAAATTATATGGGGTTTCAAGCCAAATGAGAGGGATTAACAGTCATTGTTGTATTACATATTTTTATCTCCAATGAAGTTGCTCAGATTACCAGATGTAAGAATACAAGACTGATCAAATCATTAAAGGGAATAAGAAAATAATAATTTAAAAGAACATTAGAGTTAATACATAGTTTCACTAGACAGGATTGTAGAAATTCACCAATGGTTGTTATACTGCAAATTATTGTTGTCATATAAATTGCTGATTACCAGATACAAGCATGCAAAATTGGTCAAAATATTAAAAAATGAACTTTTAGTCATTAACTGTTCCCCTCAACAAACCGTCAGACACCAGCAGTACAGTTATGCCACTGATTCAAAGTAGTAATTCCTTAGTACTTTCTTTTTCTTCTTTCCCTCATTCCAGTTGTTCCTTCCTTTGAGCAATTTCTTTCCCTTTCTTATGTCACCATAATTTTTAACATAAAAAGACCAAAACACATGCAGCCAAGGTGTCCAACATTTCTTTGGTCAAAAATAAAATAGTGAAGACTGGAGATTGGTGTTTTTGTGAAGCTTGTTCATTGCTTTTTGCAATTTAGCTTATTATAAACACTGGTATGTCTGATGATTTGTGACACTAGTGAAAAATTCCTTAAAAATTGATGTATTTGCAGCCAAGAAAGATGAAATCAACAGAATCAACAACTGGTGAGTAATTAAGTAAACAATGGCTCTTAAAGAGGTAGCACATCATGCTTAGGATATTTTTCTACTGCAAAGGGAAAGAAAAGCTGCACTTAAAGGAGAGATGGCCAATTGTTTCAACAATATGTGTATTAGACTGACTTTCTTATGAATCAATAGATGTTAGACATGTCTTGAAGTAGCGTAGCACATGCAGAACAATATCTGATACTGTACTTCCCTAAACCCTTATAAAACTGTACACTGTCAGTAAGGAAAGCTGTGTGCACTGCTTGAATTAGAAAACAAAATGACTCCTACAAAATAGAATTACACAGCCTTCTATGTGAGAATTATTCATTGTACTATGTGTATATATGTGTATGTGTGAAGTCCATTTGCATAAGTTCACACTGGCGAGTTTGATGTAACAGTTCCCCACATGAGTACTGCGGAAAGATGAAAGCTAAAAAGCTGGTCTGTGGATTCAGGCAGACTGTACAAGGGAGACTGACCTTCTTAGGAACATACACTGGCTTTTCTCCATCTGACTCTTTTCCTCACTTCTGTGTGTGTTTTTCTGAAACCAAATGACTCAGACTCTGGTAAATACAATTTCTTAACATATCGTGTCCTTTCTGGGAAGTGGCAGAGTCCAGTAAAACACACCTCAAGGCAATGCAGAAAATTAAGGCAATGATGGACGCAGCCAGGTTTTATTTTTCCTTCTTTGCCTTGGATTCTAGGATTGCCAAATTCAACTCCCAAATTATCTTCCACCTCTAGCCTGGTCACTAAACCTTTATTACCTCTGGTTATTTTCCATCCTGTGGTAAAATACATTGGTTGTCCATGTACAGCCTTCTTTTTGTGGACTTCAGCAAAATCATGGCTGGGATATTGAGAAGTGTGCTTTTCTCTTCATGATGACCTCATCATCTCTTAGATGAGATCAGTACAGTGGTGGCTGTGTTGGAATAGAGAAGCTTGCCTGGGCTTTCTAGTGACTGAGCCTCTATCAACTGAGCTCTCTTTCCCCTGGGGACTGTAGCACCAGAGGGCAGCAAGCATGCGCTCGAGGAACCATTTGCAAAATGAATTAACTTGGAGAACGTTGTCTGGAAAACTCTTCTGTGCATGAATACATGCTACAGAAAGAGCTGAAGGAAGTGAGGTTAACAAATGGGACTACATAAAACAATGTTCACACTTGTTAAGTGAGAGCAGATATAGGTTACAAAACTGTACATGTGTGATCACATGTAGTGTGATCATAACTTAAATGGAGCATGATCACTGCATATATATATGGTATATGCATATATAATTTAAATGGAGCATAATCATTCTGCATATATATGGTATATTTATGTATGTGCTTTTACACGTATACATAAAATAGATAATTGTGCTATACATACAATTAAATGTACATGTGGTCATTACTCTACACAAAATCTCGATATATAAACCTATTTTATACACATTGATATCTATAGAAGTAATACAATGCAGCAAGCTAAAATTTTAACAGTGGGGTTAAATATATTAATATATTCATTTAACATTTTAAATTATTTTAATGTCAGCCTTTTATGAATATCCCATAAGTGACACTATTTTTTGTATTCAGGCAGAAAAAAAAAGGTAATATCTTACTGATTTCCTATTTAAAAAACCAGTTCGGTGGTGCTTTCCTTAGGGAAACTTGACAATGTCAGAAGACTTTGCCCAGTATAAATTTTCACTTGATTGCTTTAAAACCAGCCTGAGTTCCCTGTCCAAGTAAACTACCAATATAATACACTAATTAAATCTGTCTTCACACTGGAATGTCATAGTTTTTTTTTTTTAAACCAAGCCAGCTTTTCAACTAGTTAAGCATTGCAGTTCTTCTTTTAGAAATTGCTCATCTGTTTACAAGGCACCAAAACACACATAAACAATTCATTGGTGGCAAAATATTGCAGCAATAATTTTACTTTTTGGGTAAATAGTGAATGCTATATGTATATTCCCAAAGAAAGAAAATTAGAAATGATTATAGCACCCAGCTGCCATATGAGCTGCCTACCTGACAAGAACATGTAGAAAAATGTATTTTATGATTTTAATTGCTTTTGCAATAATGGTAACAGCTAAGATGATGATTAGGATGAGGATAGCAATAAAATTAATATTTTATTCTCGTGGTAGAGTAGATGTTCACGTTCTGGTATGCTTTTATCTTGAATAAAGATCCTTCAAGGTGACCAGGGCAATGATTATAAGCCCATGTAATAGATGAGGAGACTGAGGTACCCTTCACTATTGATTACATTTATGTAAACTCATGTAGCAGTTGGACAGTCTGGGTGCTATTCTTTAACAATATTGGCATCCTCAAGCAGCCTGTGCTGCAGTAATAGAAGTTAAATGATGCCCAAGTAAACAGACAACTTATAGGAGAGTTTAGATTGTTTCTGGAAGGAAGAGACAATGGGCTGACTGCGGAGGCTGTCAAGACAGGTCTCTGTGAGGAGTAAATATTTAATCTGAAATAAAGGACAGAGGAGACAGGCAATGGAAAAGCTGTTGAAAGACAATTCCAGGAACAGGGAACTATAGGCATAGAAGCTGTGAGAGAAAAGAGCTTCATGGTGTAAAGGACAGAAATCTGAGTCCTAGGATCTAGAAACAATGGAAAGAATTTCATTGGGGCTGGGGATTTAGGTCAGTGGCACAGTGCCTGCCTGGCAAGCGCAAGGTCATGAGTTCCATTCCCAGAACTGGAAAAAAAAAAAAAAGAAAGAAAGAAACAATCGAAAGAGTTGCACATGAAGTTAAATGGGTAGGCATTGACAAGATTACATAAGATTATAAACCATGGATATAGTTGTGGTATAAACCAGGATATAGTTGTGGTATTTCATTGTTAAATATCTTAAGCCCTGGCAACTGTCCTAGTAAATAATTATATGTGTTTTATATTCCACTATTGGCTTTTATTAGCTAATATTATATTTTGAATTTTTATATTTTCTTATCCTAATATATTTAAGTGGAGGTAAAAAACGTAAA